>NW_027629676.1:0-216424 GCF_051521515.1 Lactuca serriola
GTATCAGAGCAGTTGATAAATATGGCATTACATTATAATAAAACACTTTACAGAGTAAAGTTTGAACATATTCATAATAAAGAGATTGAAATCTCTCAACATAAAAAAATACTTTTTAATAATAAAAAAGACTTGGTGCATATAGATTTCAGAATTCTACAAGCACAAAATAAACATACTCATGAATATATACCAAACTTGGTTAATATACGTATGTATCTCCTGCATAAGCAAAAAGTACATCAAGAACATCTTGATAGAAATAAAAAATTAGTTTCAAAACTCAGAAAGTTTATTTTAACTTGTTAGCTTTTCTTAAAATGAATAATGAAATTTTCAACAACACTGAAGAAAATAATTCAGAAGAAAAACAAATCTTAACTTATGTTGAAGATGAAGACGGCTTTCATGCAAATCTTTTAATAAAACAAGACCTTCTCTCTCGAGTTAAGAAAATTGATTTAAAAATAAAGAAAGAAAACATTTTCAAAAATGTTCCTTCTAAACTTAGTATTCTAAATCCCCTTAAAAGGAAAAATGAAATCTTCTACTTTGTTAGTACTAAAGAAATGTCCGTAGACATAAAAGATACAATAGGAGCTGTCTTTCTACCCCTTTTAACTAAGGAACAAATACATAATAACTTAAAAAGTATTCCAGTTGAGATTAGATCAAAAATTAGAATGGTCCATATCGGAGCTGTAAAAATTTTGTTAAAATCCCAATTCCAAGCAGGAATAAATTCTCCCATAAAAATGGCCTTAATTGACAACAGAATTACTGACAGACAGGACTGCATCTTAGGTGCTGCAAAGGGAAACCTTGCTTACCAAAAGTTTATGTTTTCAGTCTATCCAAAGTTTGCTCTGGATTTAAAATCTGCAAATATAGATAAAACCTTATCTTTTATACATCACTTTGAAAGAAGTGACCTAATGAGTCCAGGTGATAAACCTTTCACCATAACATATCTCATAGGATATGCCCTGACCAACAGTCACCATAGCATAGACTATAAGAAAGACGAGTACATCGAACTTGATGATGTCTTTTCAGAAATAGGCCATGTCAAAGATAAACAATTCTGCGACATAAATCCTCAAGAAAACTCTTGGGTTTTAAATATAGCTAGAAATAAAAAAGCTCTAGGAGAAACTCTTAGACCAAGAATTTCTATGGATTCACTCCACATAGGAGAAAGCTCGGAGAGAAAAGATAATAACTTAATAAGAAACATGTCTTTAAAAATTGATAGTCTACGCCAGAATATCAAACAAATCACTGACATTATAAATGAATAATAAAATTGATTTTCCTCATTTCTATAAAAAAGGTAAAACAGTCAAAATTAAAACTCTTGACGATAATACTGAAAAGAAAGAATACGTTTTCTCTACTTCTGGTAAAGCTGGTGTTCAAACAATCGTAAATCATTGCAATAATCTCAACCAAATCATTGCAAGATGTCTTTTAAAAACTTCAAAAATAAGCCATTATCTTGGTATTTCAAAAGATATTTCTACAGATATTTCAAAAAATAAAATACCTTTTAACCAATTTAAAAACGATTTAGCCTTTATGGTTAAAAACAATCTTGATAAAAAAGATTTTGAAAAATTCTTCGAAGTTATTGAAAGACAAAATAAATTAACTATCAAGTTAACCCAGTCTATTGACAAACATTCTATTCTTTTAGAAAACTCTTTAAAAAATAACCAATTTGTTGAAGAAGTCGCCAAAAAGGCAAATATTGAGGGCACTCTTAAGGAAACCAACATTAAGATCACTAATATACATGATCAGTTAAAACAACTAATAGGATGACCTCGATACCCGAGCTCAATAGATCAATCACCTCGATACCCGAGCTCAATAGATCAATCAATCTCCTTAATGAAAAAATAGATGGGCTGATTATAAACTTGGACTTAACATTCAATAAATACGTAACCATTACCCAGTTGGAAGTAGCATCTGCAAAAATTATTGCAGACATTACTAAAGAGTTATCTGAAAAGATTGACTCTTGCCCATGTAATAAAGACATACTTGAGCACATCAAGAATATCTCCATCATAGAACAAAAAACCAAGCCTGGAAAATATTCAGGTCTTAAGAAATACTCACCTCCCAATCCTAGTGTTGGAAACCCTGACTTAGGAAGCTCAAAAGATTCCCAGAAAATTAACATTTTCAAGAAAGAATAAAAATGAAAGAAACAATCTCTGAACGTCTCGAGAAATATTTCTTTAACCTTCAATATGAAGATTATGATAAAACTGACCAAAAGCTTATTCAGCTTTTATCTTTAGAAACTGAAGAATGTGAAGAATTGTATCAAAAAGAACCCAAACTTTTTGATCAATATTTTAGAATGACTAAAATAAATGAACCCGACACTGAATCAGAACAAGAAGATAATTTTAAAACAAATACAAAGACTGTTAAGTTCGAATATTCAGATATGGAAGATGATGAAGCAGAATCTTCTTATACAGCCACAAGAAGAGGCAATAAAAAGAAATACGAGTTCAAAATGCCTGTCCACAATGGAATTCCAAATAGTGGCCAAGGACCCAATACGATCAATGTACTCAATATTGATTGTATCCAAGATTTAAAACTCAGAGAAAGAGTTGTAGAAAAATGGGTTACTGAGATTTCACTAATCTTACAAACAAATCCAGATGAATTTGAAAAAGCAAAAAATGTTCTACTACTTTTAGAACACAAAACTGATGGAATCGTACAGAAATTCCTAAGAAACAATAATTGGAATGAAGAACTGCATGGCTCAGATCTTTTTGATAATCTCATAAATGTCATATACACTACTTTCTTAGGTCTTGATTATATTTCTAATAAAGACTTCACCATTAATAAGAAGGTTGACATAGCAAGAGTTTCAATGACTAAACTCCAATTACATGATATTAGTCTTCTCGACAAATACACATGTATGTATGAATCATATTTGTATGATATTCCACAGAGAAGCGAATATGCGCAATGGATATCTGCTTATCTCATGAAAATTCCAATTATTGGAGAAACCTGTACAGACAGATGGAAAAAAGAAGCTACTGGAGAAATCCAGCAAACCAGTCTTTCTTACGCAACAAAAATTGCAAAAGAAGAAATTGATAGAATCTGTCAAGACAGATATAAACAACAAAAGCTTAAAACAATAAGCAAAGATTGTTGTAGCATTCTCTCTGATTTCAAAAACTTTGATATTGGAAAGAAAAATTATACTAAGAAAAAGCATAAAAACAAAAAGAAATACAAATCTTTTTGGAAAAAGAAAAGAAAAAAATTTTCACCAGGAAAATACTTCAAGAAACCATCAAAAGAAACACCTAAGAAAACTACTTCTTGTCCGCAAGGAAAGAAAAAGTGTAGGTGTTGGATCTGCAATGAAGAAGGACACTACGCAAACGAATGTCCAAATAGAAAAAAATACCCTGACAAAGTCAAGGTTTTACAAACCGCTAACAATGGAGGCTATGAAGCTCTTGAAGAAGAGTATGATGGTACGCAACATGTTTTTATATATCATGTTGAAACAGAATCTTCATCAGACACTGAAGAATACGAATCAACAACGGATGACTCAGACTAGTCCCATACATACCTCGCTTTTCAGGGAGGAGGAGATTAACCATTTTTGCGTAAACCTCCAGAAGATTGATGATTCCCTTATCATGAATCTTACTAATCCAAACTCTATTTATGTTTCTGCCTTCCTTAACTTTAAAGGATATAAAAAATTTAGAGTACATTGTTTTGTAGACACAGGTGCATCTTTATGTCTTGCAAGCAAATTCGTCATTCCGGATGAACTCTGGGAAAACGCTCCCAAAGAAATTAGTGCCACTATTGCAAATGGTGAAACCATAAAAATTAATAAAGTTTGTAGAAATATTAATCTCGAACTTTCAGGAGAACATTTCAATGTTCCCACTATTTACCAACAAAATTCAGGAATTGATATCATAATTGGTAACAACTTCTGTCAAGTCTATGGACCATTCATACAATGGATAGATAGAATTGCCTTTCATCTTAATAATGATATGGTAATTATAAAAAAGGTTACAGAGGCCTATAGCAAAGGAAAACCAGGTTTTCTTGAAACTCAAGAAAAAGGTTCTAAAGAAAAACAAATTCCAGGTACTAATATAACTCATGAAGAGATTAATAAAGAAAGGATTATTTCTATTCAAACTACCAGGTTCAAACAGATTGAAGATCTTCTTGAAAAAGTTTGTTCTGAAAATCCTATTGATCCAAATAAAACCAAAGGATGGATGAAAGCTTCAATCAAGCTTATTGATCCCAAAACGGTTATTAGAGAAAAACCTATGGTTTACTCTCTACAAGATAGAGAAGAATTTTCCAAACAAATCAAAGAATTACTTGATATGAGACTAATTATAGAATCAAAATCCCCTCATATGTCTCCTGCCTTTCTTGTCAATAAAGAAGCAGAGAAAAGAAGAGGAAAGAAGCGAATGGTTGTTAACTACAAAGCAATTAATGATGCAACTATTGGAGACTCACATAATCTCCCCAATATGCACGAACTCTTGACTCTTCTACGAGGAAAAAACATTTATTCAAGTTTCGACTGCAAGTCAGGTTTCTGGCAAGTTCTACTTGATGAAGAATCGCAGCTTCTCACTGCCTTCACATGTCCTGATGGACTCTTTCAATGGAAAGTACTACCCTTTGGGCTTAAACAAGCTCCTAGTATTTTTCAAAGACACATGCAGAATGCTCTTCGAGGCCTTGAAGGTTTCTGCACTGTATACGTTGATGACATCATGATCTTCAGCAAAAATGAACAAGAACACTATGTTCATGTCACACAGGTTCTCAGAACTATTTTAAAACATGGTATAATACTTTCAAAAAAGAAAGCTCATCTTTTCAAAACAAAAATCAATTTTTTAGGTTTAGAAATAAATGAAGGTACCCATTGTCCTCAAAAGCATATTCTTGAACATTTACATGACTTTCCAAATGTTTTAGAAGACAAAAAGCAACTACAAAGATTTCTTGGTGTTTTAACTTATGCTGAAACATATATTGAAAAACTTGCAGCCATGAGAAAACCTTTACAGGCAAAATTAAAAAAAGATGTCATTTGGAATTGGTCAAATGCTGATACAGACTACATCAAAAAGATAAAGAAAGTTTTAATCAATTTTCCAAAACTTTATCTTCCAAACATTGAAGACAGTTTAATTATTGAAACTGATGCTTCTGATGAATTTTGGGGAGGTGTTTTAAAAGCTAAAAACCCCAAAAACGAAGAACAAATTTGCAGGTACACCTCTGGCAGTTTCAAAGCAGCTGAGAAAAACTACCATAGCAATGAAAAAGAATTACTCGCTGTAAAAAGAGTTATTACAAAATTCTCTGTATATTTAACACCAGTAAATTTCCTGGTTCGTACAGATAATAAAAATTTTACTTATTTCCTCCGAACTAAGATTGCAGGAGATAACAAATTAGGCCGGCTAATACGTTGGCAAGAGTGGTTTTCACGATATACTTTCACTGTTGAACATCTCGCAGGAAACAAAAACGTACTGGCAGACTGCCTCACCCGTGACTTCAGGTATACCTTACATCATCCATGATCTCACTCGCTCCTCTCGAGCCCTATAAAAGGATATGATCCTCATGACATATTTCCTCACAAAAACTTCACCTACAAAAAAGAGAGGGGGAGATTAGAGAAAAAAGTAAACAAAATTTGAGTTTACAAAAATGGAAGACCTCAACACTTTGAGGATGAAGAAACAAATGCTCCTCATAGAGCTATCTGCAATTGAGCAGAAAATCAACTTGTATGAACAAGTAACAACGGTCACCAATGTACCGGAAAGCGAAAGCTCAAAAACAAAGGCTATTCCAGTGCAAACGGCACCTGGTAAAGAATCAACAAATCCGTTGAAAGCTGATGCTTTGCTAAAAAGCATAATAAAGGAGACAGCTACTCCTCTTCCTGATGGAAAAACTAGCTTGTTGGTTGATACCAATCCTTGTACTGAAGGAATCAGTAAAATGACAACCTTGTCACCCATTAACAAATCTGTGCAGGAGTTTACACCAGATTACAAAAAAGCTCTTAACAAAGAAGCTGAAAGATTTTATGTAATCTACAAAGGACCTCATGCCGGTGTTCATACTGACTGGGGAATTACAGAAACATTCTGTAAAGTTGATAAAGTTACTTGCAAAAAATTCAGAAATGAAGCATCTGCAAGATTAAGCCTTGCCACTTATCAAGACGATACAAGCAAGACTAACCAACCACTTCTTCGACCAAAAATTCATAAAGTCAAAGAAGCTCACAGAGACCAAAGGTTTGACGTTCCAAATGACGTTCAACAAATGGTTAACTATCCTGAAATCTCTTTCGAAGACTTCAGAACAATCTGGAAGAAAGCAAGAGCTGCATGCCCAGAAGACCTTGTTCATGAAAAGTTTTTCACTACGGACAAGAAAACAAAAAGTCTGTTCAACTTCCTCGAAGGATCAGATGCAAAATTAGTCTACCAAGCCTTTCAAGCTGGACTAATCGACAATATCTACCCAAGTTGCAACCTTCAAGAACTCATTTTCTTCCCAAGCAACATGGTAGAATCCATTAAAAACTTTCGAAAGAAAGTACTTAAAGCAAAAGATAATCCGATCTACATCAGATGCATCTCTTCACTCCCAGAATGGATTCAAGAATCAACTCTTTCTCCATACCACTTTCTGGAAATTGGTCTTTCTAAAGCCAATAGAGATATTGAACAATCTCAACCAATGGAAGACAAAGATCTACCTTTTACAGAGATTCTTCATCCCAATCGCATCAATGGTTTAAGAAGAATATCAGAAAAAATCATCGAGATTATCTCTGGTTCAAAAAAGAAGATTAATTATACCAACTCGCATTGTATAATTACAAGCTGGAGTTACAACAACACCAGCCAAGAAGATCTTCGTCAAGCCTCCAAGTTTGGCGAAAAATTCATGAACAATAGCATGGAAGTATCCAATGCTACACGCCAACACTTCTGCCGACATGCAGAACAACTTTTTGAAGAACATCTTTGTCACTTTTGCGAAAGCAAAGATTCGGAGACAATGGAGGGACCCCCCTCTGAAGATGACAAATCATCATCATCTTAAAGAAAGATGCTTCACGTGTCAAATGGCCCCAGCCACTCAAAATAATAATGCGCTTCTTCATTATTAGAAGCTTTCTAGCTGTCCACAATAATGTAATCTTTTGTGGATAAAAACGTCATGCCTGACATATTAGGCAAGGATCAGACCCTCTCAATGTATCTATAAATTGAGAGTTATGTTTTGTTTGAAGGAATCGCAAGAACGAGTGCAAGAAAAAACACTCTCTATCTAGTAAATTTTCAGTTCAATGTCTAGTGAGTAATTCCTCCCTTAGAAGGGGAAAAATGTAAAATATTGTAAGAGTCTTCCCTTTTTGGGAACTCTGTTATCAATAAATCTTTGTTTTGTTATTTTTGAGTGTTCATACAATTTAGAGTGATGAAACTTGTAAGTGACAGAGTGTCAGGTCGACGATGATTAACAGTACCACAGGCACCATGCCAACAGGGAAAGCAACCACACAGACCAAAGAACGACACAGGCTGGCTTGAATAGTTTCTATCTATATAGCTCTATGAGGAGCATTTGTTTCTTCATCCTCAAAGTTTAGAGTGATGAAACTTGTAAGTGACAGAGTGTCAGGTCGACGATGATTAACAGTACCACAGGCACCATGCCAACAGGGAAAGCAACCACACAGACCAAAGAACGACACAGGCTGGCTTGAATAGTTTCTATCTATGTAAGTATAACACTCACTACATCACAATTATACATTTATTGATACAAGAGTCTTCTTTTCACAATTTTTATATTTATTCCCTTCTTTGTTAAAACATAAATTCCGTACACATCCACACACCCCAATAAATGTATCATTGCAGTCACCAGTATATAATGTAATGCCATATTTATCAAGGCTCTGATACCAGTTGGGGTGTGTGGATGTGTACGGAATTTATGTTTTAACAAAGAAGGGAATAAATATAAAAATTGTGAAAAGAAGACTCTTGTATCAATAAATGTATAATTGTGATGTAGTGAGTGTTATACTTACATAGATAGAAACTATTCAAGCCAGCCTGTGTCGTTCTTTGGTCTGTGTGGTTGCTTTCCCTGTTGGCATGGTGCCTGTGGTACTGTTAATCATCGTCGACCTGACACTCTGTCACTTACAAGTTTCATCACTCTAAATTGTATGAACACTCAAAAATAACAAAACAAAGATTTATTGATAACAGAGTTCCCAAAAAGGGAAGACTCTTACAATATTTTACATTTTTCCCCTTCTAAGGGAGGAATTACTCACTAGACATTGAACTGAAAATTTACTAGATAGAGAGTGTTTTTTCTTGCACTCGTTCTTGCGATTCCTTCAAACAAAACATAACTCTCAATTTATAGATACATTGAGAGGGTCTGATCCTTGCCTAATATGTCAGGCATGACGTTTTTATCCACAAAAGATTACATTATTGTGGACAGCTAGAAAGCTTCTAATAATGAAGAAGCGCATTATTATTTTGAGTGGCTGGGGCCATTTGACACGTGAAGCATCTTTCTTTAAGATGATGATGATTTGTCATCTTCAGAGGGGGGTCCCTCCATTGTCTCCGAATCTTTGCTTTCGCAAAAGTGACAAAGATGTTCTTCAAAAAGTTGTTCTGCATGTCGGCAGAAGTGTTGGCGTGTAGCATTGGATACTTCCATGCTATTGTTCATGAATTTTTCGCCAAACTTGGAGGCTTGACGAAGATCTTCTTGGCTGGTGTTGTTGTAACTCCAGCTTGTAATTATACAATGCGAGTTGGTATAATTAATCTTCTTTTTTGAACCAGAGATAATCTCGATGATTTTTTCTGATATTCTTCTTAAACCATTGATGCGATTGGGATGAAGAATCTCTGTAAAAGGTAGATCTTTGTCTTCCATTGGTTGAGATTGTTCAATATCTCTATTGGCTTTAGAAAGACCAATTTCCAGAAAGTGGTATGGAGAAAGAGTTGATTCTTGAATCCATTCTGGGAGTGAAGAGATGCATCTGATGTAGATCGGATTATCTTTTGCTTTAAGTACTTTCTTTCGAAAGTTTTTAATGGATTCTACCATGTTGCTTGGGAAGAAAATGAGTTCTTGAAGGTTGCAACTTGGGTAGATATTGTCGATTAGTCCAGCTTGAAAGGCTTGGTAGACTAATTTTGCATCTGATCCTTCGAGGAAGTTGAACAGACTTTTTGTTTTCTTGTCCGTAGTGAAAAACTTTTCATGAACAAGGTCTTCTGGGCATGCAGCTCTTGCTTTCTTCCAGATTGTTCTGAAGTCTTCGAAAGAGATTTCAGGATAGTTAACCATTTGTTGAACGTCATTTGGAACGTCAAACCTTTGGTCTCTGTGAGCTTCTTTGACTTTATGAATTTTTGGTCGAAGAAGTGGTTGGTTAGTCTTGCTTGTATCGTCTTGATAAGTGGCAAGGCTTAATCTTGCAGATGCTTCATTTCTGAATTTTTTGCAAGTAACTTTATCAACTTTACAGAATGTTTCTGTAATTCCCCAGTCAGTATGAACACCGGCATGAGGTCCTTTGTAGATTACATAAAATCTTTCAGCTTCTTTGTTAAGAGCTTTTTTGTAATCTGGTGTAAACTCCTGCACAGATTTGTTAATGGGTGACAAGGTTGTCATTTTACTGATTCCTTCAGTACAAGGATTGGTATCAACCAACAAGCTAGTTTTTCCATCAGGAAGAGGAGTAGCTGTCTCCTTTATTATGCTTTTTAGCAAAGCATCAGCTTTCAACGGATTTGTTGATTCTTTACCAGGTGCCGTTTGCACTGGAATAGCCTTTGTTTTTGAGCTTTCGCTTTCCGGTACATTGGTGACCGTTGTTACTTGTTCATACAAGTTGATTTTCTGCTCAATTGCAGATAGCTCTATGAGGAGCATTTGTTTCTTCATCCTCAAAGTGTTGAGGTCTTCCATTTTTGTAAACTCAAATTTTGTTTACTTTTTTCTCTAATCTCCCCCTCTCTTTTTTGTAGGTGAAGTTTTTGTGAGGAAATATGTCATGAGGATCATATCCTTTTATAGGGCTCGAGAGGAGCGAGTGAGATCATGGATGATGTAAGGTATACCTGAAGTCACGGGTGAGGCAGTCTGCCAGTACGTTTTTGTTTCCTGCGAGATGTTCAACAGTGAAAGTATATCGTGAAAACCACTCTTGCCAACGTATTAGCCGGCCTAATTTGTTATCTCCTGCAATCTTAGTTCGGAGGAAATAAGTAAAATTTTTATTATCTGTACGAACCAGGAAATTTACTGGTGTTAAATATACAGAGAATTTTGTAATAACTCTTTTTACAGCGAGTAATTCTTTTTCATTGCTATGGTAGTTTTTCTCAGCTGCTTTGAAACTGCCAGAGGTGTACCTGCAAATTTGTTCTTCGTTTTTGGGGTTTTTAGCTTTTAAAACACCTCCCCAAAATTCATCAGAAGCATCAGTTTCAATAATTAAACTGTCTTCAATGTTTGGAAGATAAAGTTTTGGAAAATTGATTAAAACTTTCTTTATCTTTTTGATGTAGTCTGTATCAGCATTTGACCAATTCCAAATGACATCTTTTTTTAATTTTGCCTGTAAAGGTTTTCTCATGGCTGCAAGTTTTTCAATATATGTTTCAGCATAAGTTAAAACACCAAGAAATCTTTGTAGTTGCTTTTTGTCTTCTAAAACATTTGGAAAGTCATGTAAATGTTCAAGAATATGCTTTTGAGGACAATGGGTACCTTCATTTATTTCTAAACCTAAAAAATTGATTTTTGTTTTGAAAAGATGAGCTTTCTTTTTTGAAAGTATTATACCATGTTTTAAAATAGTTCTGAGAACCTGTGTGACATGAACATAGTGTTCTTGTTCATTTTTGCTGAAGATCATGATGTCATCAACGTATACAGTGCAGAAACCTTCAAGGCCTCGAAGAGCATTCTGCATGTGTCTTTGAAAAATACTAGGAGCTTGTTTAAGCCCAAAGGGTAGTACTTTCCATTGAAAGAGTCCATCAGGACATGTGAAGGCAGTGAGAAGCTGCGATTCTTCATCAAGTAGAACTTGCCAGAAACCTGACTTGCAGTCGAAACTTGAATAAATGTTTTTTCCTCGTAGAAGAGTCAAGAGTTCGTGCATATTGGGGAGATTATGTGAGTCTCCAATAGTTGCATCATTAATTGCTTTGTAGTTAACAACCATTCGCTTCTTTCCTCTTCTTTTCTCTGCTTCTTTATTGACAAGAAAGGCAGGAGACATATGAGGGGATTTTGATTCTATAATTAGTCTCATATCAAGTAATTCTTTGATTTGTTTGGAAAATTCTTCTCTATCTTGTAGAGAGTAAACCATAGGTTTTTCTCTAATAACCGTTTTGGGATCAATAAGCTTGATTGAAGCTTTCATCCATCCTTTGGTTTTATTTGGATCAATAGGATTTTCAGAACAAACTTTTTCAAGAAGATCTTCAATCTGTTTGAACCTGGTAGTTTGAATAGAAATAATCCTTTCTTTATTAATCTCTTCATGAGTTATATTAGTACCTGGAATTTGTTTTTCTTTAGAACCTTTTTCTTGAGTTTCAAGAAAACCTGGTTTTCCTTTGCTATAGGCCTCTGTAACCTTTTTTATAATTACCATATCATTATTAAGATGAAAGGCAATTCTATCTATCCATTGTATGAATGGTCCATAGACTTGACAGAAGTTGTTACCAATTATGATATCAATTCCTGAATTTTGTTGGTAAATAGTGGGAACATTGAAATGTTCTCCTGAAAGTTCGAGATTAATATTTCTACAAACTTTATTAATTTTTATGGTTTCACCATTTGCAATAGTGGCACTAATTTCTTTGGGAGCGTTTTCCCAGAGTTCATCCGGAATGACGAATTTGCTTGCAAGACATAAAGATGCACCTGTGTCTACAAAACAATGTACTCTAAATTTTTTATATCCTTTAAAGTTAAGGAAGGCAGAAACATAAATAGAGTTTGGATTAGTAAGATTCATGATAAGGGAATCATCAATCTTCTGGAGGTTTACGCAAAAATGGTTAATCTCCTCCTCCCTGAAAAGCGAGGTATGTATGGGACTAGTCTGAGTCATCCGTTGTTGATTCGTATTCTTCAGTGTCTGATGAAGATTCTGTTTCAACATGATATATAAAAACATGTTGCGTACCATCATACTCTTCTTCAAGAGCTTCATAGCCTCCATTGTTAGCGGTTTGTAAAACCTTGACTTTGTCAGGGTATTTTTTTCTATTTGGACATTCGTTTGCGTAGTGTCCTTCTTCATTGCAGATCCAACACCTACACTTTTTCTTTCCTTGCGGACAAGAAGTAGTTTTCTTAGGTGTTTCTTTTGATGGTTTCTTGAAGTATTTTCCTGGTGAAAATTTTTTTCTTTTCTTTTTCCAAAAAGATTTGTATTTCTTTTTGTTTTTATGCTTTTTCTTAGTATAATTTTTCTTTCCAATATCAAAGTTTTTGAAATCAGAGAGAATGCTACAACAATCTTTGCTTATTGTTTTAAGCTTTTGTTGTTTATATCTGTCTTGACAGATTCTATCAATTTCTTCTTTTGCAATTTTTGTTGCGTAAGAAAGACTGGTTTGCTGGATTTCTCCAGTAGCTTCTTTTTTCCATCTGTCTGTACAGGTTTCTCCAATAATTGGAATTTTCATGAGATAAGCAGATATCCATTGCGCATATTCGCTTCTCTGTGGAATATCATACAAATATGATTCATACATACATGTGTATTTGTCGAGAAGACTAATATCATGTAATTGGAGTTTAGTCATTGAAACTCTTGCTATGTCAACCTTCTTATTAATGGTGAAGTCTTTATTAGAAATATAATCAAGACCTAAGAAAGTAGTGTATATGACATTTATGAGATTATCAAAAAGATCTGAGCCATGCAGTTCTTCATTCCAATTATTGTTTCTTAGGAATTTCTGTACGATTCCATCAGTTTTGTGTTCTAAAAGTAGTAGAACATTTTTTGCTTTTTCAAATTCATCTGGATTTGTTTGTAAGATTAGTGAAATCTCAGTAACCCATTTTTCTACAACTCTTTCTCTGAGTTTTAAATCTTGGATACAATCAATATTGAGTACATTGATCGTATTGGGTCCTTGGCCACTATTTGGAATTCCATTGTGGACAGGCATTTTGAACTCGTATTTCTTTTTATTGCCTCTTCTTGTGGCTGTATAAGAAGATTCTGCTTCATCATCTTCCATATCTGAATATTCGAACTTAACAATCTTTGTATTTGTTTTAAAATTATCTTCTTGTTCTGATTCAGTGTCGGGTTCATTTATTTTAGTCATTCTAAAATATTGATCAAAAAGTTTGGGTTCTTTTTGATACAATTCTTCACATTCTTCAGTTTCTAAAGATAAAAGCTGAATAAGCTTTTGGTCAGTTTTATCATAATCTTCATATTGAAGGTTAAAGAAATATTTCTCGAGACGTTCAGAGATTGTTTCTTTCATTTTTATTCTTTCTTGAAAATGTTAATTTTCTGGGAATCTTTTGAGCTTCCTAAGTCAGGGTTTCCAACACTAGGATTGGGAGGTGAGTATTTCTTAAGACCTGAATATTTTCCAGGCTTGGTTTTTTGTTCTATGATGGAGATATTCTTGATGTGCTCAAGTATGTCTTTATTACATGGGCAAGAGTCAATCTTTTCAGATAACTCTTTAGTAATGTCTGCAATAATTTTTGCAGATGCTACTTCCAACTGGGTAATGGTTACGTATTTATTGAATGTTAAGTCCAAGTTTATAATCAGCCCATCTATTTTTTCATTAAGGAGATTGATTGATCTATTGAGCTCGGGTATCGAGGTGATTGATCTATTGAGCTCGGGTATCGAGGTCATCCTATTAGTTGTTTTAACTGATCATGTATATTAGTGATCTTAATGTTGGTTTCCTTAAGAGTGCCCTCAATATTTGCCTTTTTGGCGACTTCTTCAACAAATTGGTTATTTTTTAAAGAGTTTTCTAAAAGAATAGAATGTTTGTCAATAGACTGGGTTAACTTGATAGTTAATTTATTTTGTCTTTCAATAACTTCGAAGAATTTTTCAAAATCTTTTTTATCAAGATTGTTTTTAACCATAAAGGCTAAATCGTTTTTAAATTGGTTAAAAGGTATTTTATTTTTTGAAATATCTGTAGAAATATCTTTTGAAATACCAAGATAATGGCTTATTTTTGAAGTTTTTAAAAGACATCTTGCAATGATTTGGTTGAGATTATTGCAATGATTTACGATTGTTTGAACACCAGCTTTACCAGAAGTAGAGAAAACGTATTCTTTCTTTTCAGTATTATCGTCAAGAGTTTTAATTTTGACTGTTTTACCTTTTTTATAGAAATGAGGAAAATCAATTTTATTATTCATTTATAATGTCAGTGATTTGTTTGATATTCTGGCGTAGACTATCAATTTTTAAAGACATGTTTCTTATTAAGTTATTATCTTTTCTCTCCGAGCTTTCTCCTATGTGGAGTGAATCCATAGAAATTCTTGGTCTAAGAGTTTCTCCTAGAGCTTTTTTATTTCTAGCTATATTTAAAACCCAAGAGTTTTCTTGAGGATTTATGTCGCAGAATTGTTTATCTTTGACATGGCCTATTTCTGAAAAGACATCATCAAGTTCGATGTACTCGTCTTTCTTATAGTCTATGCTATGGTGACTGTTGGTCAGGGCATATCCTATGAGATATGTTATGGTGAAAGGTTTATCACCTGGACTCATTAGGTCACTTCTTTCAAAGTGATGTATAAAAGATAAGGTTTTATCTATATTTGCAGATTTTAAATCCAGAGCAAACTTTGGATAGACTGAAAACATAAACTTTTGGTAAGCAAGGTTTCCCTTTGCAGCACCTAAGATGCAGTCCTGTCTGTCAGTAATTCTGTTGTCAATTAAGGCCATTTTTATGGGAGAATTTATTCCTGCTTGGAATTGGGATTTTAACAAAATTTTTACAGCTCCGATATGGACCATTCTAATTTTTGATCTAATCTCAACTGGAATACTTTTTAAGTTATTATGTATTTGTTCCTTAGTTAAAAGGGGTAGAAAGACAGCTCCTATTGTATCTTTTATGTCTACGGACATTTCTTTAGTACTAACAAAGTAGAAGATTTCATTTTTCCTTTTAAGGGGATTTAGAATACTAAGTTTAGAAGGAACATTTTTGAAAATGTTTTCTTTCTTTATTTTTAAATCAATTTTCTTAACTCGAGAGAGAAGGTCTTGTTTTATTAAAAGATTTGCATGAAAGCCGTCTTCATCTTCAACATAAGTTAAGATTTGTTTTTCTTCTGAATTATTTTCTTCAGTGTTGTTGAAAATTTCATTATTCATTTTAAGAAAAGCTAACAAGTTAAAATAAACTTTCTGAGTTTTGAAACTAATTTTTTATTTCTATCAAGATGTTCTTGATGTACTTTTTGCTTATGCAGGAGATACATACGTATATTAACCAAGTTTGGTATATATTCATGAGTATGTTTATTTTGTGCTTGTAGAATTCTGAAATCTATATGCACCAAGTCTTTTTTATTATTAAAAAGTATTTTTTTATGTTGAGAGATTTCAATCTCTTTATTATGAATATGTTCAAACTTTACTCTGTAAAGTGTTTTATTATAATGTAATGCCATATTTATCAAGGCTCTGATACCAGTTGGGGTGTGTGGATGTGTACGGAATTTATGTTTTAACAAAGAAGGGAATAAATATAAAAATTGATACAAGAGTCTTCTTTTCACAATTTTTATATTTATTCCCTTCTTTGTTAAAACATAAATTCCGTACACATCCACACACCCCAACTGGTATCAGAGCCTTGATAAATATGGCATTACATTATAATAAAACACTTTACAGAGTAAAGTTTGAACATATTCATAATAAAGAGATTGAAATCTCTCAACATAAAAAAATACTTTTTAATAATAAAAAAGACTTGGTGCATATAGATTTCAGAATTCTACAAGCACAAAATAAACATACTCATGAATATATACCAAACTTGGTTAATATACGTATGTATCTCCTGCATAAGCAAAAAGTACATCAAGAACATCTTGATAGAAATAAAAAATTAGTTTCAAAACTCAGAAAGTTTATTTTAACTTGTTAGCTTTTCTTAAAATGAATAATGAAATTTTCAACAACACTGAAGAAAATAATTCAGAAGAAAAACAAATCTTAACTTATGTTGAAGATGAAGACGGCTTTCATGCAAATCTTTTAATAAAACAAGACCTTCTCTCTCGAGTTAAGAAAATTGATTTAAAAATAAAGAAAGAAAACATTTTCAAAAATGTTCCTTCTAAACTTAGTATTCTAAATCCCCTTAAAAGGAAAAATGAAATCTTCTACTTTGTTAGTACTAAAGAAATGTCCGTAGACATAAAAGATACAATAGGAGCTGTCTTTCTACCCCTTTTAACTAAGGAACAAATACATAATAACTTAAAAAGTATTCCAGTTGAGATTAGATCAAAAATTAGAATGGTCCATATCGGAGCTGTAAAAATTTTGTTAAAATCCCAATTCCAAGCAGGAATAAATTCTCCCATAAAAATGGCCTTAATTGACAACAGAATTACTGACAGACAGGACTGCATCTTAGGTGCTGCAAAGGGAAACCTTGCTTACCAAAAGTTTATGTTTTCAGTCTATCCAAAGTTTGCTCTGGATTTAAAATCTGCAAATATAGATAAAACCTTATCTTTTATACATCACTTTGAAAGAAGTGACCTAATGAGTCCAGGTGATAAACCTTTCACCATAACATATCTCATAGGATATGCCCTGACCAACAGTCACCATAGCATAGACTATAAGAAAGACGAGTACATCGAACTTGATGATGTCTTTTCAGAAATAGGCCATGTCAAAGATAAACAATTCTGCGACATAAATCCTCAAGAAAACTCTTGGGTTTTAAATATAGCTAGAAATAAAAAAGCTCTAGGAGAAACTCTTAGACCAAGAATTTCTATGGATTCACTCCACATAGGAGAAAGCTCGGAGAGAAAAGATAATAACTTAATAAGAAACATGTCTTTAAAAATTGATAGTCTACGCCAGAATATCAAACAAATCACTGACATTATAAATGAATAATAAAATTGATTTTCCTCATTTCTATAAAAAAGGTAAAACAGTCAAAATTAAAACTCTTGACGATAATACTGAAAAGAAAGAATACGTTTTCTCTACTTCTGGTAAAGCTGGTGTTCAAACAATCGTAAATCATTGCAATAATCTCAACCAAATCATTGCAAGATGTCTTTTAAAAACTTCAAAAATAAGCCATTATCTTGGTATTTCAAAAGATATTTCTACAGATATTTCAAAAAATAAAATACCTTTTAACCAATTTAAAAACGATTTAGCCTTTATGGTTAAAAACAATCTTGATAAAAAAGATTTTGAAAAATTCTTCGAAGTTATTGAAAGACAAAATAAATTAACTATCAAGTTAACCCAGTCTATTGACAAACATTCTATTCTTTTAGAAAACTCTTTAAAAAATAACCAATTTGTTGAAGAAGTCGCCAAAAAGGCAAATATTGAGGGCACTCTTAAGGAAACCAACATTAAGATCACTAATATACATGATCAGTTAAAACAACTAATAGGATGACCTCGATACCCGAGCTCAATAGATCAATCACCTCGATACCCGAGCTCAATAGATCAATCAATCTCCTTAATGAAAAAATAGATGGGCTGATTATAAACTTGGACTTAACATTCAATAAATACGTAACCATTACCCAGTTGGAAGTAGCATCTGCAAAAATTATTGCAGACATTACTAAAGAGTTATCTGAAAAGATTGACTCTTGCCCATGTAATAAAGACATACTTGAGCACATCAAGAATATCTCCATCATAGAACAAAAAACCAAGCCTGGAAAATATTCAGGTCTTAAGAAATACTCACCTCCCAATCCTAGTGTTGGAAACCCTGACTTAGGAAGCTCAAAAGATTCCCAGAAAATTAGCATTTTCAAGAAAGAATAAAAATGAAAGAAACAATCTCTGAACGTCTCGAGAAATATTTCTTTAACCTTCAATATGAAGATTATGATAAAACTGACCAAAAGCTTATTCAGCTTTTATCTTTAGAAACTGAAGAATGTGAAGAATTGTATCAAAAAGAACCCAAACTTTTTGATCAATATTTTAGAATGACTAAAATAAATGAACCCGACACTGAATCAGAACAAGAAGATAATTTTAAAACAAATACAAAGACTGTTAAGTTCGAATATTCAGATATGGAAGATGATGAAGCAGAATCTTCTTATACAGCCACAAGAAGAGGCAATAAAAAGAAATACGAGTTCAAAATGCCTGTCCACAATGGAATTCCAAATAGTGGCCAAGGACCCAATACGATCAATGTACTCAATATTGATTGTATCCAAGATTTAAAACTCAGAGAAAGAGTTGTAGAAAAATGGGTTACTGAGATTTCACTAATCTTACAAACAAATCCAGATGAATTTGAAAAAGCAAAAAATGTTCTACTACTTTTAGAACACAAAACTGATGGAATCGTACAGAAATTCCTAAGAAACAATAATTGGAATGAAGAACTGCATGGCTCAGATCTTTTTGATAATCTCATAAATGTCATATACACTACTTTCTTAGGTCTTGATTATATTTCTAATAAAGACTTCACCATTAATAAGAAGGTTGACATAGCAAGAGTTTCAATGACTAAACTCCAATTACATGATATTAGTCTTCTCGACAAATACACATGTATGTATGAATCATATTTGTATGATATTCCACAGAGAAGCGAATATGCGCAATGGATATCTGCTTATCTCATGAAAATTCCAATTATTGGAGAAACCTGTACAGACAGATGGAAAAAAGAAGCTACTGGAGAAATCCAGCAAACCAGTCTTTCTTACGCAACAAAAATTGCAAAAGAAGAAATTGATAGAATCTGTCAAGACAGATATAAACAACAAAAGCTTAAAACAATAAGCAAAGATTGTTGTAGCATTCTCTCTGATTTCAAAAACTTTGATATTGGAAAGAAAAATTATACTAAGAAAAAGCATAAAAACAAAAAGAAATACAAATCTTTTTGGAAAAAGAAAAGAAAAAAATTTTCACCAGGAAAATACTTCAAGAAACCATCAAAAGAAACACCTAAGAAAACTACTTCTTGTCCGCAAGGAAAGAAAAAGTGTAGGTGTTGGATCTGCAATGAAGAAGGACACTACGCAAACGAATGTCCAAATAGAAAAAAATACCCTGACAAAGTCAAGGTTTTACAAACCGCTAACAATGGAGGCTATGAAGCTCTTGAAGAAGAGTATGATGGTACGCAACATGTTTTTATATATCATGTTGAAACAGAATCTTCATCAGACACTGAAGAATACGAATCAACAACGGATGACTCAGACTAGTCCCATACATACCTCGCTTTTCAGGGAGGAGGAGATTAACCATTTTTGCGTAAACCTCCAGAAGATTGATGATTCCCTTATCATGAATCTTACTAATCCAAACTCTATTTATGTTTCTGCCTTCCTTAACTTTAAAGGATATAAAAAATTTAGAGTACATTGTTTTGTAGACACAGGTGCATCTTTATGTCTTGCAAGCAAATTCGTCATTCCGGATGAACTCTGGGAAAACGCTCCCAAAGAAATTAGTGCCACTATTGCAAATGGTGAAACCATAAAAATTAATAAAGTTTGTAGAAATATTAATCTCGAACTTTCAGGAGAACATTTCAATGTTCCCACTATTTACCAACAAAATTCAGGAATTGATATCATAATTGGTAACAACTTCTGTCAAGTCTATGGACCATTCATACAATGGATAGATAGAATTGCCTTTCATCTTAATAATGATATGGTAATTATAAAAAAGGTTACAGAGGCCTATAGCAAAGGAAAACCAGGTTTTCTTGAAACTCAAGAAAAAGGTTCTAAAGAAAAACAAATTCCAGGTACTAATATAACTCATGAAGAGATTAATAAAGAAAGGATTATTTCTATTCAAACTACCAGGTTCAAACAGATTGAAGATCTTCTTGAAAAAGTTTGTTCTGAAAATCCTATTGATCCAAATAAAACCAAAGGATGGATGAAAGCTTCAATCAAGCTTATTGATCCCAAAACGGTTATTAGAGAAAAACCTATGGTTTACTCTCTACAAGATAGAGAAGAATTTTCCAAACAAATCAAAGAATTACTTGATATGAGACTAATTATAGAATCAAAATCCCCTCATATGTCTCCTGCCTTTCTTGTCAATAAAGAAGCAGAGAAAAGAAGAGGAAAGAAGCGAATGGTTGTTAACTACAAAGCAATTAATGATGCAACTATTGGAGACTCACATAATCTCCCCAATATGCACGAACTCTTGACTCTTCTACGAGGAAAAAACATTTATTCAAGTTTCGACTGCAAGTCAGGTTTCTGGCAAGTTCTACTTGATGAAGAATCGCAGCTTCTCACTGCCTTCACATGTCCTGATGGACTCTTTCAATGGAAAGTACTACCCTTTGGGCTTAAACAAGCTCCTAGTATTTTTCAAAGACACATGCAGAATGCTCTTCGAGGCCTTGAAGGTTTCTGCACTGTATACGTTGATGACATCATGATCTTCAGCAAAAATGAACAAGAACACTATGTTCATGTCACACAGGTTCTCAGAACTATTTTAAAACATGGTATAATACTTTCAAAAAAGAAAGCTCATCTTTTCAAAACAAAAATCAATTTTTTAGGTTTAGAAATAAATGAAGGTACCCATTGTCCTCAAAAGCATATTCTTGAACATTTACATGACTTTCCAAATGTTTTAGAAGACAAAAAGCAACTACAAAGATTTCTTGGTGTTTTAACTTATGCTGAAACATATATTGAAAAACTTGCAGCCATGAGAAAACCTTTACAGGCAAAATTAAAAAAAGATGTCATTTGGAATTGGTCAAATGCTGATACAGACTACATCAAAAAGATAAAGAAAGTTTTAATCAATTTTCCAAAACTTTATCTTCCAAACATTGAAGACAGTTTAATTATTGAAACTGATGCTTCTGATGAATTTTGGGGAGGTGTTTTAAAAGCTAAAAACCCCAAAAACGAAGAACAAATTTGCAGGTACACCTCTGGCAGTTTCAAAGCAGCTGAGAAAAACTACCATAGCAATGAAAAAGAATTACTCGCTGTAAAAAGAGTTATTACAAAATTCTCTGTATATTTAACACCAGTAAATTTCCTGGTTCGTACAGATAATAAAAATTTTACTTATTTCCTCCGAACTAAGATTGCAGGAGATAACAAATTAGGCCGGCTAATACGTTGGCAAGAGTGGTTTTCACGATATACTTTCACTGTTGAACATCTCGCAGGAAACAAAAACGTACTGGCAGACTGCCTCACCCGTGACTTCAGGTATACCTTACATCATCTATGATCTCACTCGCTCCTCTCGAGCCCTATAAAAGGATATGATCCTCATGACATATTTCCTCACAAAAACTTCACCTACAAAAAAGAGAGGGGGAGATTAGAGAAAAAAGTAAACAAAATTTGAGTTTACAAAAATGGAAGACCTCAACACTTTGAGGATGAAGAAACAAATGCTCCTCATAGAGCTATCTGCAATTGAGCAGAAAATCAACTTGTATGAACAAGTAACAACGGTCACCAATGTACCGGAAAGCGAAAGCTCAAAAACAAAGGCTATTCCAGTGCAAACGGCACCTGGTAAAGAATCAACAAATCCGTTGAAAGCTGATGCTTTGCTAAAAAGCATAATAAAGGAGACAGCTACTCCTCTTCCTGATGGAAAAACTAGCTTGTTGGTTGATACCAATCCTTGTACTGAAGGAATCAGTAAAATGACAACCTTGTCACCCATTAACAAATCTGTGCAGGAGTTTACACCAGATTACAAAAAAGCTCTTAACAAAGAAGCTGAAAGATTTTATGTAATCTACAAAGGACCTCATGCCGGTGTTCATACTGACTGGGGAATTACAGAAACATTCTGTAAAGTTGATAAAGTTACTTGCAAAAAATTCAGAAATGAAGCATCTGCAAGATTAAGCCTTGCCACTTATCAAGACGATACAAGCAAGACTAACCAACCACTTCTTCGACCAAAAATTCATAAAGTCAAAGAAGCTCACAGAGACCAAAGGTTTGACGTTCCAAATGACGTTCAACAAATGGTTAACTATCCTGAAATCTCTTTCGAAGACTTCAGAACAATCTGGAAGAAAGCAAGAGCTGCATGCCCAGAAGACCTTGTTCATGAAAAGTTTTTCACTACGGACAAGAAAACAAAAAGTCTGTTCAACTTCCTCGAAGGATCAGATGCAAAATTAGTCTACCAAGCCTTTCAAGCTGGACTAATCGACAATATCTACCCAAGTTGCAACCTTCAAGAACTCATTTTCTTCCCAAGCAACATGGTAGAATCCATTAAAAACTTTCGAAAGAAAGTACTTAAAGCAAAAGATAATCCGATCTACATCAGATGCATCTCTTCACTCCCAGAATGGATTCAAGAATCAACTCTTTCTCCATACCACTTTCTGGAAATTGGTCTTTCTAAAGCCAATAGAGATATTGAACAATCTCAACCAATGGAAGACAAAGATCTACCTTTTACAGAGATTCTTCATCCCAATCGCATCAATGGTTTAAGAAGAATATCAGAAAAAATCATCGAGATTATCTCTGGTTCAAAAAAGAAGATTAATTATACCAACTCGCATTGTATAATTACAAGCTGGAGTTACAACAACACCAGCCAAGAAGATCTTCGTCAAGCCTCCAAGTTTGGCGAAAAATTCATGAACAATAGCATGGAAGTATCCAATGCTACACGCCAACACTTCTGCCGACATGCAGAACAACTTTTTGAAGAACATCTTTGTCACTTTTGCGAAAGCAAAGATTCGGAGACAATGGAGGGACCCCCCTCTGAAGATGACAAATCATCATCATCTTAAAGAAAGATGCTTCACGTGTCAAATGGCCCCAGCCACTCAAAATAATAATGCGCTTCTTCATTATTAGAAGCTTTCTAGCTGTCCACAATAATGTAATCTTTTGTGGATAAAAACGTCATGCCTGACATATTAGGCAAGGATCAGACCCTCTCAATGTATCTATAAATTGAGAGTTATGTTTTGTTTGAAGGAATCGCAAGAACGAGTGCAAGAAAAAACACTCTCTATCTAGTAAATTTTCAGTTCAATGTCTAGTGAGTAATTCCTCCCTTAGAAGGGGAAAAATGTAAAATATTGTAAGAGTCTTCCCTTTTTGGGAACTCTGTTATCAATAAATCTTTGTTTTGTTATTTTTGAGTGTTCATACAATTTAGAGTGATGAAACTTGTAAGTGACAGAGTGTCAGGTCGACGATGATTAACAGTACCACAGGCACCATGCCAACAGGGAAAGCAACCACACAGACCAAAGAACGACACAGGCTGGCTTGAATAGTTTCTATCTATGTAAGTATAACACTCACTACATCACAATTATACATTTATTGATACAAGAGTCTTCTTTTCACAATTTTTATATTTATTCCCTTCTTTGTTAAAACATAAATTCCGTACACATCCACACACCCCAACTGGTATCAGAGCCTTGATAAATATGGCATTACATTATAATACATTATAATAAAACACTTTACAGAGTAAAGTTTGAACATATTCATAATAAAGAGATTGAAATCTCTCAACATAAAAAAATACTTTTTAATAATAAAAAAGACTTGGTGCATATAGATTTCAAAATTCTACAAGCACAAAATAAACATACTCATGAATATATACCAAACTTGGTTAATATACGTATGTATCTCCTGCATAAGCAAAAAGTACATCAAGAACATCTTGATAGAAATAAAAAATTAGTTTCAAAACTCAGAAAGTTTATTTTAACTTGTTAGCTTTTCTTAAAATGAATAATGAAATTTTCAACAACACTGAAGAAAATAATTCAGAAGAAAAACAAATCTTAACTTATGTTGAAGATGAAGACGGCTTTCATGCAAATCTTTTAATAAAACAAGACCTTCTCTCTCGAGTTAAGAAAATTGATTTAAAAATAAAGAAAGAAAACATTTTCAAAAATGTTCCTTCTAAACTTAGTATTCTAAATCCCCTTAAAAGGAAAAATGAAATCTTCTACTTTGTTAGTACTAAAGAAATGTCCGTAGACATAAAAGATACAATAGGAGCTGTCTTTCTACCCCTTTTAACTAAGGAACAAATACATAATAACTTAAAAAGTATTCCAGTTGAGATTAGATCAAAAATTAGAATGGTCCATATCGGAGCTGTAAAAATTTTGTTTACTTTTTTCTCTAATCTCCCCCTCTCTTTTTTGTAGGTGAAGTTTTTGTGAGGAAATATGTCATGAGGATCATATCCTTTTATAGGGCTCGAGAGGAGCGAGTGAGATCATGGATGATGTAAGGTATACCTGAAGTCACGGGTGAGGCAGTCTGCCAGTACGTTTTTGTTTCCTGCGAGATGTTCAACAGTGAAAGTATATCGTGAAAACCACTCTTGCCAACGTATTAGCCGGCCTAATTTGTTATCTCCTGCAATCTTAGTTCGGAGGAAATAAGTAAAATTTTTATTATCTGTACGAACCAGGAAATTTACTGGTGTTAAATATACAGAGAATTTTGTAATAACTCTTTTTACAGCGAGTAATTCTTTTTCATTGCTATGGTAGTTTTTCTCAGCTGCTTTGAAACTGCCAGAGGTGTACCTGCAAATTTGTTCTTCGTTTTTGGGGTTTTTAGCTTTTAAAACACCTCCCCAAAATTCATCAGAAGCATCAGTTTCAATAATTAAACTGTCTTCAATGTTTGGAAGATAAAGTTTTGGAAAATTGATTAAAACTTTCTTTATCTTTTTGATGTAGTCTGTATCAGCATTTGACCAATTCCAAATGACATCTTTTTTTAATTTTGCCTGTAAAGGTTTTCTCATGGCTGCAAGTTTTTCAATATATGTTTCAGCATAAGTTAAAACACCAAGAAATCTTTGTAGTTGCTTTTTGTCTTCTAAAACATTTGGAAAGTCATGTAAATGTTCAAGAATATGCTTTTGAGGACAATGGGTACCTTCATTTATTTCTAAACCTAAAAAATTGATTTTTGTTTTGAAAAGATGAGCTTTCTTTTTTGAAAGTATTATACCATGTTTTAAAATAGTTCTGAGAACCTGTGTGACATGAACATAGTGTTCTTGTTCATTTTTGCTGAAGATCATGATGTCATCAACGTATACAGTGCAGAAACCTTCAAGGCCTCGAAGAGCATTCTGCATGTGTCTTTGAAAAATACTAGGAGCTTGTTTAAGCCCAAAGGGTAGTACTTTCCATTGAAAGAGTCCATCAGGACATGTGAAGGCAGTGAGAAGCTGCGATTCTTCATCAAGTAGAACTTGCCAGAAACCTGACTTGCAGTCGAAACTTGAATAAATGTTTTTTCCTCGTAGAAGAGTCAAGAGTTCGTGCATATTGGGGAGATTATGTGAGTCTCCAATAGTTGCATCATTAATTGCTTTGTAGTTAACAACCATTCGCTTCTTTCCTCTTCTTTTCTCTGCTTCTTTATTGACAAGAAAGGCAGGAGACATATGAGGGGATTTTGATTCTATAATTAGTCTCATATCAAGTAATTCTTTGATTTGTTTGGAAAATTCTTCTCTATCTTGTAGAGAGTAAACCATAGGTTTTTCTCTAATAACCGTTTTGGGATCAATAAGCTTGATTGAAGCTTTCATCCATCCTTTGGTTTTATTTGGATCAATAGGATTTTCAGAACAAACTTTTTCAAGAAGATCTTCAATCTGTTTGAACCTGGTAGTTTGAATAGAAATAATCCTTTCTTTATTAATCTCTTCATGAGTTATATTAGTACCTGGAATTTGTTTTTCTTTAGAACCTTTTTCTTGAGTTTCAAGAAAACCTGGTTTTCCTTTGCTATAGGCCTCTGTAACCTTTTTTATAATTACCATATCATTATTAAGATGAAAGGCAATTCTATCTATCCATTGTATGAATGGTCCATAGACTTGACAGAAGTTGTTACCAATTATGATATCAATTCCTGAATTTTGTTGGTAAATAGTGGGAACATTGAAATGTTCTCCTGAAAGTTCGAGATTAATATTTCTACAAACTTTATTAATTTTTATGGTTTCACCATTTGCAATAGTGGCACTAATTTCTTTGGGAGCGTTTTCCCAGAGTTCATCCGGAATGACGAATTTGCTTGCAAGACATAAAGATGCACCTGTGTCTACAAAACAATGTACTCTAAATTTTTTATATCCTTTAAAGTTAAGGAAGGCAGAAACATAAATAGAGTTTGGATTAGTAAGATTCATGATAAGGGAATCATCAATCTTCTGGAGGTTTACGCAAAAATGGTTAATCTCCTCCTCCCTGAAAAGCGAGGTATGTATGGGACTAGTCTGAGTCATCCGTTGTTGATTCGTATTCTTCAGTGTCTGATGAAGATTCTGTTTCAACATGATATATAAAAACATGTTGCGTACCATCATACTCTTCTTCAAGAGCTTCATAGCCTCCATTGTTAGCGGTTTGTAAAACCTTGACTTTGTCAGGGTATTTTTTTCTATTTGGACATTCGTTTGCGTAGTGTCTTTCTTCATTGCAGATCCAACACCTACACTTTTTCTTTCCTTGCGGACAAGAAGTAGTTTTCTTAGGTGTTTCTTTTGATGGTTTCTTGAAGTATTTTCCTGGTGAAAATTTTTTTCTTAGTATAATTTTTCTTTCCAATATCAAAGTTTTTGAAATCAGAGAGAATGCTACAACAATCTTTGCTTATTGTTTTAAGCTTTTGTTGTTTATATCTGTCTTGACAGATTCTATCAATTTCTTCTTTTGCAATTTTTGTTGCGTAAGAAAGACTGGTTTGCTGGATTTCTCCAGTAGCTTCTTTTTTCCATCTGTCTGTACAGGTTTCTCCAATAATTGGAATTTTCATGAGATAAGCAGATATCCATTGCGCATATTCGCTTCTCTGTGGAATATCATACAAATATGATTCATACATACATGTGTATTTGTCGAGAAGACTAATATCATGTAATTGGAGTTTAGTCATTGAAACTCTTGCTATGTCAACCTTCTTATTAATGGTGAAGTCTTTATTAGAAATATAATCAAGACCTAAGAAAGTAGTGTATATGACATTTATGAGATTATCAAAAAGATCTGAGCCATGCAGTTCTTCATTCCAATTATTGTTTCTTAGGAATTTCTGTACGATTCCATCAGTTTTGTGTTCTAAAAGTAGTAGAACATTTTTTGCTTTTTCAAATTCATCTGGATTTGTTTGTAAGATTAGTGAAATCTCAGTAACCCATTTTTCTACAACTCTTTCTCTGAGTTTTAAATCTTGGATACAATCAATATTGAGTACATTGATCGTATTGGGTCCTTGGCCACTATTTGGAATTCCATTGTGGACAGGCATTTTGAACTCGTATTTCTTTTTATTGCCTCTTCTTGTGGCTGTATAAGAAGATTCTGCTTCATCATCTTCCATATCTGAATATTCGAACTTAACAGTCTTTGTATTTGTTTTAAAATTATCTTCTTGTTCTGATTCAGTGTCGGGTTCATTTATTTTAGTCATTCTAAAATATTGATCAAAAAGTTTGGGTTCTTTTTGATACAATTCTTCACATTCTTCAGTTTCTAAAGATAAAAGCTGAATAAGCTTTTGGTCAGTTTTATCATAATCTTCATATTGAAGGTTAAAGAAATATTTCTCGAGACGTTCAGAGATTGTTTCTTTCATTTTTATTCTTTCTTGAAAATGTTAATTTTCTGGGAATCTTTTGAGCTTCCTAAGTCAGGGTTTCCAACACTAGGATTGGGAGGTGAGTATTTCTTAAGACCTGAATATTTTCCAGGCTTGGTTTTTTGTTCTATGATGGAGATATTCTTGATGTGCTCAAGTATGTCTTTATTACATGGGCAAGAGTCAATCTTTTCAGATAACTCTTTAGTAATGTCTGCAATAATTTTTGCAGATGCTACTTCCAACTGGGTAATGGTTACGTATTTATTGAATGTTAAGTCCAAGTTTATAATCAGCCCATCTATTTTTTCATTAAGGAGATTGATTGATCTATTGAGCTCGGGTATCGAGGTGATTGATCTATTGAGCTCGGGTATCGAGGTCATCCTATTAGTTGTTTTAACTGATCATGTATATTAGTGATCTTAATGTTGGTTTCCTTAAGAGTGCCCTCAATATTTGCCTTTTTGGCGACTTCTTCAACAAATTGGTTATTTTTTAAAGAGTTTTCTAAAAGAATAGAATGTTTGTCAATAGACTGGGTTAACTTGATAGTTAATTTATTTTGTCTTTCAATAACTTCGAAGAATTTTTCAAAATCTTTTTTATCAAGATTGTTTTTAACCATAAAGGCTAAATCGTTTTTAAATTGGTTAAAAGGTATTTTATTTTTTGAAATATCTGTAGAAATATCTTTTGAAATACCAAGATAATGGCTTATTTTTGAAGTTTTTAAAAGACATCTTGCAATGATTTGGTTGAGATTATTGCAATGATTTACGATTGTTTGAACACCAGCTTTACCAGAAGTAGAGAAAACGTATTCTTTCTTTTCAGTATTATCGTCAAGAGTTTTAATTTTG
Source organism: Lactuca serriola (assembly GCF_051521515.1). Taxonomy (NCBI): domain Eukaryota; kingdom Viridiplantae; phylum Streptophyta; class Magnoliopsida; order Asterales; family Asteraceae; genus Lactuca; species Lactuca serriola. Next base: position 28,959 of record NW_027629676.1, read on the forward strand.
ACTGTTTTACCTTTTTTATAGAAATGAGGAAAATCAATTTTATTATTCATTTATAATGTCAGTGATTTGTTTGATATTCTGGCGTAGACTATCAATTTTTAAAGACATGTTTCTTATTAAGTTATTATCTTTTCTCTCCGAGCTTTCTCCTATGTGGAGTGAATCCATAGAAATTCTTGGTCTAAGAGTTTCTCCTAGAGCTTTTTTATTTCTAGCTATATTTAAAACCCAAGAGTTTTCTTGAGGATTTATGTCGCAGAATTGTTTATCTTTGACATGGCCTATTTCTGAAAAGACATCATCAAGTTCGATGTACTCGTCTTTCTTATAGTCTATGCTATGGTGACTGTTGGTCAGGGCATATCCTATGAGATATGTTATGGTGAAAGGTTTATCACCTGGACTCATTAGGTCACTTCTTTCAAAGTGATGTATAAAAGATAAGGTTTTATCTATATTTGCAGATTTTAAATCCAGAGCAAACTTTGGATAGACTGAAAACATAAACTTTTGGTAAGCAAGGTTTCCCTTTGCAGCACCTAAGATGCAGTCCTGTCTGTCAGTAATTCTGTTGTCAATTAAGGCCATTTTTATGGGAGAATTTATTCCTGCTTGGAATTGGGGTGTGTGGATGTGTTGAGGTCTTCAAACAAAACATAACTCTCAATTTATAGATACATTGAGAGGGTCTGATCCTTGCCTAATATGTCAGGCATGACGTTTTTATCCACAAAAGATTACATTATTGTGGACAGCTAGAAAGCTTCTAATAATGAAGAAGCGCATTATTATTTTGAGTGGCTGGGGCCATTTGACACGTGAAGCATCTTTCTTTAAGATGATGATGATTTGTCATCTTCAGAGGGGGGTCCCTCCATTGTCTCCGAATCTTTGCTTTCGCAAAAGTGACAAAGATGTTCTTCAAAAAGTTGTTCTGCATGTCGGCAGAAGTGTTGGCGTGTAGCATTGGATACTTCCATGCTATTGTTCATGAATTTTTCGCCAAACTTGGAGGCTTGACGAAGATCTTCTTGGCTGGTGTTGTTGTAACTCCAGCTTGTAATTATACAATGCGAGTTGGTATAATTAATCTTCTTTTTTGAACCAGAGATAATCTCGATGATTTTTTCTGATATTCTTCTTAAACCATTGATGCGATTGGGATGAAGAATCTCTGTAAAAGGTAGATCTTTGTCTTCCATTGGTTGAGATTGTTCAATATCTCTATTGGCTTTAGAAAGACCAATTTCCAGAAAGTGGTATGGAGAAAGAGTTGATTCTTGAATCCATTCTGGGAGTGAAGAGATGCATCTGATGTAGATCGGATTATCTTTTGCTTTAAGTACTTTCTTTCGAAAGTTTTTAATGGATTCTACCATGTTGCTTGGGAAGAAAATGAGTTCTTGAAGGTTGCAACTTGGGTAGATATTGTCGATTAGTCCAGCTTGAAAGGCTTGGTAGACTAATTTTGCATCTGATCCTTCGAGGAAGTTGAACAGACTTTTTGTTTTCTTGTCCGTAGTGAAAAACTTTTCATGAACAAGGTCTTCTGGGCATGCAGCTCTTGCTTTCTTCCAGATTGTTCTGAAGTCTTCGAAAGAGATTTCAGGATAGTTAACCATTTGTTGAACGTCATTTGGAACGTCAAACCTTTGGTCTCTGTGAGCTTCTTTGACTTTATGAATTTTTGGTCGAAGAAGTGGTTGGTTAGTCTTGCTTGTATCGTCTTGATAAGTGGCAAGGCTTAATCTTGCAGATGCTTCATTTCTGAATTTTTTGCAAGTAACTTTATCAACTTTACAGAATGTTTCTGTAATTCCCCAGTCAGTATGAACACCGGCATGAGGTCCTTTGTAGATTACATAAAATCTTTCAGCTTCTTTGTTAAGAGCTTTTTTGTAATCTGGTGTAAACTCCTGCACAGATTTGTTAATGGGTGACAAGGTTGTCATTTTACTGATTCCTTCAGTACAAGGATTGGTATCAACCAACAAGCTAGTTTTTCCATCAGGAAGAGGAGTAGCTGTCTCCTTTATTATGCTTTTTAGCAAAGCATCAGCTTTCAACGGATTTGTTGATTCTTTACCAGGTGCCGTTTGCACTGGAATAGCCTTTGTTTTTGAGCTTTCGCTTTCCGGTACATTGGTGACCGTTGTTACTTGTTCATACAAGTTGATTTTCTGCTCAATTGCAGATAGCTCTATGAGGAGCATTTGTTTCTTCATCCTCAAAGTGTTGAGGTCTTCCATTTTTGTAAACTCAAATTTTGTTTACTTTTTTCTCTAATCTCCCCCTCTCTTTTTTGTAGGTGAAGTTTTTGTGAGGAAATATGTCATGAGGATCATATCCTTTTATAGGGCTCGAGAGGAGCGAGTGAGATCATGGATGATGTAAGGTATACCTGAAGTCACGGGTGAGGCAGTCTGCCAGTACGTTTTTGTTTCCTGCGAGATGTTCAACAGTGAAAGTATATCGTGAAAACCACTCTTGCCAACGTATTAGCCGGCCTAATTTGTTATCTCCTGCAATCTTAGTTCGGAGGAAATAAGTAAAATTTTTATTATCTGTACGAACCAGGAAATTTACTGGTGTTAAATATACAGAGAATTTTGTAATAACTCTTTTTACAGCGAGTAATTCTTTTTCATTGCTATGGTAGTTTTTCTCAGCTGCTTTGAAACTGCCAGAGGTGTACCTGCAAATTTGTTCTTCGTTTTTGGGGTTTTTAGCTTTTAAAACACCTCCCCAAAATTCATCAGAAGCATCAGTTTCAATAATTAAACTGTCTTCAATGTTTGGAAGATAAAGTTTTGGAAAATTGATTAAAACTTTCTTTATCTTTTTGATGTAGTCTGTATCAGCATTTGACCAATTCCAAATGACATCTTTTTTTAATTTTGCCTGTAAAGGTTTTCTCATGGCTGCAAGTTTTTCAATATATGTTTCAGCATAAGTTAAAACACCAAGAAATCTTTGTAGTTGCTTTTTGTCTTCTAAAACATTTGGAAAGTCATGTAAATGTTCAAGAATATGCTTTTGAGGACAATGGGTACCTTCATTTATTTCTAAACCTAAAAAATTGATTTTTGTTTTGAAAAGATGAGCTTTCTTTTTTGAAAGTATTATACCATGTTTTAAAATAGTTCTGAGAACCTGTGTGACATGAACATAGTGTTCTTGTTCATTTTTGCTGAAGATCATGATGTCATCAACGTATACAGTGCAGAAACCTTCAAGGCCTCGAAGAGCATTCTGCATGTGTCTTTGAAAAATACTAGGAGCTTGTTTAAGCCCAAAGGGTAGTACTTTCCATTGAAAGAGTCCATCAGGACATGTGAAGGCAGTGAGAAGCTGCGATTCTTCATCAAGTAGAACTTGCCAGAAACCTGACTTGCAGTCGAAACTTGAATAAATGTTTTTTCCTCGTAGAAGAGTCAAGAGTTCGTGCATATTGGGGAGATTATGTGAGTCTCCAATAGTTGCATCATTAATTGCTTTGTAGTTAACAACCATTCGCTTCTTTCCTCTTCTTTTCTCTGCTTCTTTATTGACAAGAAAGGCAGGAGACATATGAGGGGATTTTGATTCTATAATTAGTCTCATATCAAGTAATTCTTTGATTTGTTTGGAAAATTCTTCTCTATCTTGTAGAGAGTAAACCATAGGTTTTTCTCTAATAACCGTTTTGGGATCAATAAGCTTGATTGAAGCTTTCATCCATCCTTTGGTTTTATTTGGATCAATAGGATTTTCAGAACAAACTTTTTCAAGAAGATCTTCAATCTGTTTGAACCTGGTAGTTTGAATAGAAATAATCCTTTCTTTATTAATCTCTTCATGAGTTATATTAGTACCTGGAATTTGTTTTTCTTTAGAACCTTTTTCTTGAGTTTCAAGAAAACCTGGTTTTCCTTTGCTATAGGCCTCTGTAACCTTTTTTATAATTACCATATCATTATTAAGATGAAAGGCAATTCTATCTATCCATTGTATGAATGGTCCATAGACTTGACAGAAGTTGTTACCAATTATGATATCAATTCCTGAATTTTGTTGGTAAATAGTGGGAACATTGAAATGTTCTCCTGAAAGTTCGAGATTAATATTTCTACAAACTTTATTAATTTTTATGGTTTCACCATTTGCAATAGTGGCACTAATTTCTTTGGGAGCGTTTTCCCAGAGTTCATCCGGAATGACGAATTTGCTTGCAAGACATAAAGATGCACCTGTGTCTACAAAACAATGTACTCTAAATTTTTTATATCCTTTAAAGTTAAGGAAGGCAGAAACATAAATAGAGTTTGGATTAGTAAGATTCATGATAAGGGAATCATCAATCTTCTGGAGGTTTACGCAAAAATGGTTAATCTCCTCCTCCCTGAAAAGCGAGGTATGTATGGGACTAGTCTGAGTCATCCGTTGTTGATTCGTATTCTTCAGTGTCTGATGAAGATTCTGTTTCAACATGATATATAAAAACATGTTGCGTACCATCATACTCTTCTTCAAGAGCTTCATAGCCTCCATTGTTAGCGGTTTGTAAAACCTTGACTTTGTCAGGGTATTTTTTTCTATTTGGACATTCGTTTGCGTAGTGTCCTTCTTCATTGCAGATCCAACACCTACACTTTTTCTTTCCTTGCGGACAAGAAGTAGTTTTCTTAGGTGTTTCTTTTGATGGTTTCTTGAAGTATTTTCCTGGTGAAAATTTTTTTCTTTTCTTTTTCCAAAAAGATTTGTATTTCTTTTTGTTTTTATGCTTTTTCTTAGTATAATTTTTCTTTCCAATATCAAAGTTTTTGAAATCAGAGAGAATGCTACAACAATCTTTGCTTATTGTTTTAAGCTTTTGTTGTTTATATCTGTCTTGACAGATTCTATCAATTTCTTCTTTTGCAATTTTTGTTGCGTAAGAAAGACTGGTTTGCTGGATTTCTCCAGTAGCTTCTTTTTTCCATCTGTCTGTACAGGTTTCTCCAATAATTGGAATTTTCATGAGATAAGCAGATATCCATTGCGCATATTCGCTTCTCTGTGGAATATCATACAAATATGATTCATACATACATGTGTATTTGTCGAGAAGACTAATATCATGTAATTGGAGTTTAGTCATTGAAACTCTTGCTATGTCAACCTTCTTATTAATGGTGAAGTCTTTATTAGAAATATAATCAAGACCTAAGAAAGTAGTGTATATGACATTTATGAGATTATCAAAAAGATCTGAGCCATGCAGTTCTTCATTCCAATTATTGTTTCTTAGGAATTTCGGTACGATTCCATCAGTTTTGTGTTCTAAAAGTAGTAGAACATTTTTTGCTTTTTCAAATTCATCTGGATTTGTTTGTAAGATTAGTGAAATCTCAGTAACCCATTTTTCTACAACTCTTTCTCTGAGTTTTAAATCTTGGATACAATCAATATTGAGTACATTGATCGTATTGGGTCCTTGGCCACTATTTGGAATTCCATTGTGGACAGGCATTTTGAACTCGTATTTCTTTTTATTGCCTCTTCTTGTGGCTGTATAAGAAGATTCTGCTTCATCATCTTCCATATCTGAATATTCGAACTTAACAGTCTTTGTATTTGTTTTAAAATTATCTTCTTGTTCTGATTCAGTGTCGGGTTCATTTATTTTAGTCATTCTAAAATATTGATCAAAAAGTTTGGGTTCTTTTTGATACAATTCTTCACATTCTTCAGTTTCTAAAGATAAAAGCTGAATAAGCTTTTGGTCAGTTTTATCATAATCTTCATATTGAAGGTTAAAGAAATATTTCTCGAGACGTTCAGAGATTGTTTCTTTCATTTTTATTCTTTCTTGAAAATGTTAATTTTCTGGGAATCTTTTGAGCTTCCTAAGTCAGGGTTTCCAACACTAGGATTGGGAGGTGAGTATTTCTTAAGACCTGAATATTTTCCAGGCTTGGTTTTTTGTTCTATGATGGAGATATTCTTGATGTGCTCAAGTATGTCTTTATTACATGGGCAAGAGTCAATCTTTTCAGATAACTCTTTAGTAATGTCTGCAATAATTTTTGCAGATGCTACTTCCAACTGGGTAATGGTTACGTATTTATTGAATGTTAAGTCCAAGTTTATAATCAGCCCATCTATTTTTTCATTAAGGAGATTGATTGATCTATTGAGCTCGGGTATCGAGGTGATTGATCTATTGAGCTCGGGTATCGAGGTCATCCTATTAGTTGTTTTAACTGATCATGTATATTAGTGATCTTAATGTTGGTTTCCTTAAGAGTGCCCTCAATATTTGCCTTTTTGGCGACTTCTTCAACAAATTGGTTATTTTTTAAAGAGTTTTCTAAAAGAATAGAATGTTTGTCAATAGACTGGGTTAACTTGATAGTTAATTTATTTTGTCTTTCAATAACTTCGAAGAATTTTTCAAAATCTTTTTTATCAAGATTGTTTTTAACCATAAAGGCTAAATCGTTTTTAAATTGGTTAAAAGGTATTTTATTTTTTGTAATATCTGTAGAAATATCTTTTGAAATACCAAGATAATGGCTTATTTTTGAAGTTTTTAAAAGACATCTTGCAATGATTTGGTTGAGATTATTGCAATGATTTACGATTGTTTGAACACCAGCTTTACCAGAAGTAGAGAAAACGTATTCTTTCTTTTCAGTATTATCGTCAAGAGTTTTAATTTTGACTGTTTTACCTTTTTTATAGAAATGAGGAAAATCAATTTTATTATTCATTTATAATGTCAGTGATTTGTTTGATATTCTGGCGTAGACTATCAATTTTTAAAGACATGTTTCTTATTAAGTTATTATCTTTTCTCTCCGAGCTTTCTCCTATGTGGAGTGAATCCATAGAAATTCTTGGTCTAAGAGTTTCTCCTAGAGCTTTTTTATTTCTAGCTATATTTAAAACCCAAGAGTTTTCTTGAGGATTTATGTCGCAGAATTGTTTATCTTTGACATGGCCTATTTCTGAAAAGACATCATCAAGTTCGATGTACTCGTCTTTCTTATAGTCTATGCTATGGTGACTGTTGGTCAGGGCATATCCTATGAGATATGTTATGGTGAAAGGTTTATCACCTGGACTCATTAGGTCACTTCTTTCAAAGTGATGTATAAAAGATAAGGTTTTATCTATATTTGCAGATTTTAAATCCAGAGCAAACTTTGGATAGACTGAAAACATAAACTTTTGGTAAGCAAGGTTTCCCTTTGCAGCACCTAAGATGCAGTCCTGTCTGTCAGTAATTCTGTTGTCAATTAAGGCCATTTTTATGGGAGAATTTATTCCTGCTTGGAATTGGGATTTTAACAAAATTTTTACAGCTCCGATATGGACCATTCTAATTTTTGATCTAATCTCAACTGGAATACTTTTTAAGTTATTATGTATTTGTTCCTTAGTTAAAAGGGGTAGAAAGACAGCTCCTATTGTATCTTTTATGTCTACGGACATTTCTTTAGTACTAACAAAGTAGAAGATTTCATTTTTCCTTTTAAGGGGATTTAGAATACTAAGTTTAGAAGGAACATTTTTGAAAATGTTTTCTTTCTTTATTTTTAAATCAATTTTCTTAACTCGAGAGAGAAGGTCTTGTTTTATTAAAAGATTTGCATGAAAGCCGTCTTCATCTTCAACATAAGTTAAGATTTGTTTTTCTTCTGAATTATTTTCTTCAGTGTTGTTGAAAATTTCATTATTCATTTTAAGAAAAGCTAACAAGTTAAAATAAACTTTCTGAGTTTTGAAACTAATTTTTTATTTCTATCAAGATGTTCTTGATGTACTTTTTGCTTATGCAGGAGATACATACGTATATTAACCAAGTTTGGTATATATTCATGAGTATGTTTATTTTGTGCTTGTAGAATTCTGAAATCTATATGCACCAAGTCTTTTTTATTATTAAAAAGTATTTTTTTATGTTGAGAGATTTCAATCTCTTTATTATGAATATGTTCAAACTTTACTCTGTAAAGTGTTTTATTATAATGTAATGCCATATTTATCAAGGCTCTGATACCAGTTGGGGTGTGTGGATGTGTACGGAATTTATGTTTTAACAAAGAAGGGAATAAATATAAAAATTGTGAAAAGAAGACTCTTGTATCAATAAATGTATAATTGTGATGTAGTGAGTGTTATACTTACATAGATAGAAACTATTCAAGCCAGCCTGTGTCGTTCTTTGGTCTGTGTGGTTGCTTTCCCTGTTGGCATGGTGCCTGTGGTACTGTTAATCATCGTCGACCTGACACTCTGTCACTTACAAGTTTCATCACTCTAAATTGTATGAACACTCAAAAATAACAAAACAAAGATTTATTGATAACAGAGTTCCCAAAAAGGGAAGACTCTTTTTTTTTTTTTTTTTTTTTATAAAAATTGTGAAAAGAAGACTCTTGTATCAATAAATGTATAATTGTGATGTAGTGAGTGTTATACTTACATAGATAGAAACTATTCAAGCCAGCCTGTGTCGTTCTTTGGTCTGTGTGGTTGCTTTCCCTGTTGGCATGGTGCCTGTGGTACTGTTAATCATCGTCGACCTGACACTGGTATCAGAGCCTTGATAAATATGGCATTACATTATAATAAAACACTTTACAGAGTAAAGTTTGAACATATTCATAATAAAGAGATTGAAATCTCTCAACATAAAAAAATACTTTTTAATAATAAAAAAGACTTGGTGCATATAGATTTCAGAATTCTACAAGCACAAAATAAACATACTCATGAATATATACCAAACTTGGTTAATATACGTATGTATCTCCTGCATAAGCAAAAAGTACATCAAGAACATCTTGATAGAAATAAAAAATTAGTTTCAAAACTCAGAAAGTTTATTTTAACTTGTTAGCTTTTCTTAAAATGAATAATGAAATTTTCAACAACACTGAAGAAAATAATTCAGAAGAAAAACAAATCTTAACTTATGTTGAAGATGAAGACGGCTTTCATGCAAATCTTTTAATAAAACAAGACCTTCTCTCTCGAGTTAAGAAAATTGATTTAAAAATAAAGAAAGAAAACATTTTCAAAAATGTTCCTTCTAAACTTAGTATTCTAAATCCCCTTAAAAGGAAAAATGAAATCTTCTACTTTGTTAGTACTAAAGAAATGTCCGTAGACATAAAAGATACAATAGGAGCTGTCTTTCTACCCCTTTTAACTAAGGAACAAATACATAATAACTTAAAAAGTATTCCAGTTGAGATTAGATCAAAAATTAGAATGGTCCATATCGGAGCTGTAAAAATTTTGTTAAAATCCCAATTCCAAGCAGGAATAAATTCTCCCATAAAAATGGCCTTAATTGACAACAGAATTACTGACAGACAGGACTGCATCTTAGGTGCTGCAAAGGGAAACCTTGCTTACCAAAAGTTTATGTTTTCAGTCTATCCAAAGTTTGCTCTGGATTTAAAATCTGCAAATATAGATAAAACCTTATCTTTTATACATCACTTTGAAAGAAGTGACCTAATGAGTCCAGGTGATAAACCTTTCACCATAACATATCTCATAGGATATGCCCTGACCAACAGTCACCATAGCATAGACTATAAGAAAGACGAGTACATCGAACTTGATGATGTCTTTTCAGAAATAGGCCATGTCAAAGATAAACAATTCTGCGACATAAATCCTCAAGAAAACTCTTGGGTTTTAAATATAGCTAGAAATAAAAAAGCTCTAGGAGAAACTCTTAGACCAAGAATTTCTATGGATTCACTCCACATAGGAGAAAGCTCGGAGAGAAAAGATAATAACTTAATAAGAAACATGTCTTTAAAAATTGATAGTCTACGCCAGAATATCAAACAAATCACTGACATTATAAATGAATAATAAAATTGATTTTCCTCATTTCTATAAAAAAGGTAAAACAGTCAAAATTAAAACTCTTGACGATAATACTGAAAAGAAAGAATACGTTTTCTCTACTTCTGGTAAAGCTGGTGTTCAAACAATCGTAAATCATTGCAATAATCTCAACCAAATCATTGCAAGATGTCTTTTAAAAACTTCAAAAATAAGCCATTATCTTGGTATTTCAAAAGATATTTCTACAGATATTTCAAAAAATAAAATACCTTTTAACCAATTTAAAAACGATTTAGCCTTTATGGTTAAAAACAATCTTGATAAAAAAGATTTTGAAAAATTCTTCGAAGTTATTGAAAGACAAAATAAATTAACTATCAAGTTAACCCAGTCTATTGACAAACATTCTATTCTTTTAGAAAACTCTTTAAAAAATAACCAATTTGTTGAAGAAGTCGCCAAAAAGGCAAATATTGAGGGCACTCTTAAGGAAACCAACATTAAGATCACTAATATACATGATCAGTTAAAACAACTAATAGGATGACCTCGATACCCGAGCTCAATAGATCAATCACCTCGATACCCGAGCTCAATAGATCAATCAATCTCCTTAATGAAAAAATAGATGGGCTGATTATAAACTTGGACTTAACATTCAATAAATACGTAACCATTACCCAGTTGGAAGTAGCATCTGCAAAAATTATTGCAGACATTACTAAAGAGTTATCTGAAAAGATTGACTCTTGCCCATGTAATAAAGACATACTTGAGCACATCAAGAATATCTCCATCATAGAACAAAAAACCAAGCCTGGAAAATATTCAGGTCTTAAGAAATACTCACCTCCCAATCCTAGTGTTGGAAACCCTGACTTAGGAAGCTCAAAAGATTCCCAGAAAATTAACATTTTCAAGAAAGAATAAAAATGAAAGAAACAATCTCTGAACGTCTCGAGAAATATTTCTTTAACCTTCAATATGAAGATTATGATAAAACTGACCAAAAGCTTATTCAGCTTTTATCTTTAGAAACTGAAGAATGTGAAGAATTGTATCAAAAAGAACCCAAACTTTTTGATCAATATTTTAGAATGACTAAAATAAATGAACCCGACACTGAATCAGAACAAGAAGATAATTTTAAAACAAATACAAAGACTGTTAAGTTCGAATATTCAGATATGGAAGATGATGAAGCAGAATCTTCTTATACAGCCACAAGAAGAGGCAATAAAAAGAAATACGAGTTCAAAATGCCTGTCCACAATGGAATTCCAAATAGTGGCCAAGGACCCAATACGATCAATGTACTCAATATTGATTGTATCCAAGATTTAAAACTCAGAGAAAGAGTTGTAGAAAAATGGGTTACTGAGATTTCACTAATCTTACAAACAAATCCAGATGAATTTGAAAAAGCAAAAAATGTTCTACTACTTTTAGAACACAAAACTGATGGAATCGTACAGAAATTCCTAAGAAACAATAATTGGAATGAAGAACTGCATGGCTCAGATCTTTTTGATAATCTCATAAATGTCATATACACTACTTTCTTAGGTCTTGATTATATTTCTAATAAAGACTTCACCATTAATAAGAAGGTTGACATAGCAAGAGTTTCAATGACTAAACTCCAATTACATGATATTAGTCTTCTCGACAAATACACATGTATGTATGAATCATATTTGTATGATATTCCACAGAGAAGCGAATATGCGCAATGGATATCTGCTTATCTCATGAAAATTCCAATTATTGGAGAAACCTGTACAGACAGATGGAAAAAAGAAGCTACTGGAGAAATCCAGCAAACCAGTCTTTCTTACGCAACAAAAATTGCAAAAGAAGAAATTGATAGAATCTGTCAAGACAGATATAAACAACAAAAGCTTAAAACAATAAGCAAAGATTGTTGTAGCATTCTCTCTGATTTCAAAAACTTTGATATTGGAAAGAAAAATTATACTAAGAAAAAGCATAAAAACAAAAAGAAATACAAATCTTTTTGGAAAAAGAAAAGAAAAAAATTTTCACCAGGAAAATACTTCAAGAAACCATCAAAAGAAACACCTAAGAAAACTACTTCTTGTCCGCAAGGAAAGAAAAAGTGTAGGTGTTGGATCTGCAATGAAGAAGGACACTACGCAAACGAATGTCCAAATAGAAAAAAATACCCTGACAAAGTCAAGGTTTTACAAACCGCTAACAATGGAGGCTATGAAGCTCTTGAAGAAGAGTATGATGGTACGCAACATGTTTTTATATATCATGTTGAAACAGAATCTTCATCAGACACTGAAGAATACGAATCAACAACGGATGACTCAGACTAGTCCCATACATACCTCGCTTTTCAGGGAGGAGGAGATTAACCATTTTTGCGTAAACCTCCAGAAGATTGATGATTCCCTTATCATGAATCTTACTAATCCAAACTCTATTTATGTTTCTGCCTTCCTTAACTTTAAAGGATATAAAAAATTTAGAGTACATTGTTTTGTAGACACAGGTGCATCTTTATGTCTTGCAAGCAAATTCGTCATTCCGGATGAACTCTGGGAAAACGCTCCCAAAGAAATTAGTGCCACTATTGCAAATGGTGAAACCATAAAAATTAATAAAGTTTGTAGAAATATTAATCTCGAACTTTCAGGAGAACATTTCAATGTTCCCACTATTTACCAACAAAATTCAGGAATTGATATCATAATTGGTAACAACTTCTGTCAAGTCTATGGACCATTCATACAATGGATAGATAGAATTGCCTTTCATCTTAATAATGATATGGTAATTATAAAAAAGGTTACAGAGGCCTATAGCAAAGGAAAACCAGGTTTTCTTGAAACTCAAGAAAAAGGTTCTAAAGAAAAACAAATTCCAGGTACTAATATAACTCATGAAGAGATTAATAAAGAAAGGATTATTTCTATTCAAACTACCAGGTTCAAACAGATTGAAGATCTTCTTGAAAAAGTTTGTTCTGAAAATCCTATTGATCCAAATAAAACCAAAGGATGGATGAAAGCTTCAATCAAGCTTATTGATCCCAAAACGGTTATTAGAGAAAAACCTATGGTTTACTCTCTACAAGATAGAGAAGAATTTTCCAAACAAATCAAAGAATTACTTGATATGAGACTAATTATAGAATCAAAATCCCCTCATATGTCTCCTGCCTTTCTTGTCAATAAAGAAGCAGAGAAAAGAAGAGGAAAGAAGCGAATGGTTGTTAACTACAAAGCAATTAATGATGCAACTATTGGAGACTCACATAATCTCCCCAATATGCACGAACTCTTGACTCTTCTACGAGGAAAAAACATTTATTCAAGTTTCGACTGCAAGTCAGGTTTCTGGCAAGTTCTACTTGATGAAGAATCGCAGCTTCTCACTGCCTTCACATGTCCTGATGGACTCTTTCAATGGAAAGTACTACCCTTTGGGCTTAAACAAGCTCCTAGTATTTTTCAAAGACACATGCAGAATGCTCTTCGAGGCCTTGAAGGTTTCTGCACTGTATACGTTGATGACATCATGATCTTCAGCAAAAATGAACAAGAACACTATGTTCATGTCACACAGGTTCTCAGAACTATTTTAAAACATGGTATAATACTTTCAAAAAAGAAAGCTCATCTTTTCAAAACAAAAATCAATTTTTTAGGTTTAGAAATAAATGAAGGTACCCATTGTCCTCAAAAGCATATTCTTGAACATTTACATGACTTTCCAAATGTTTTAGAAGACAAAAAGCAACTACAAAGATTTCTTGGTGTTTTAACTTATGCTGAAACATATATTGAAAAACTTGCAGCCATGAGAAAACCTTTACAGGCAAAATTAAAAAAAGATGTCATTTGGAATTGGTCAAATGCTGATACAGACTACATCAAAAAGATAAAGAAAGTTTTAATCAATTTTCCAAAACTTTATCTTCCAAACATTGAAGACAGTTTAATTATTGAAACTGATGCTTCTGATGAATTTTGGGGAGGTGTTTTAAAAGCTAAAAACCCCAAAAACGAAGAACAAATTTGCAGGTACACCTCTGGCAGTTTCAAAGCAGCTGAGAAAAACTACCATAGCAATGAAAAAGAATTACTCGCTGTAAAAAGAGTTATTACAAAATTCTCTGTATATTTAACACCAGTAAATTTCCTGGTTCGTACAGATAATAAAAATTTTACTTATTTCCTCCGAACTAAGATTGCAGGAGATAACAAATTAGGCCGGCTAATACGTTGGCAAGAGTGGTTTTCACGATATACTTTCACTGTTGAACATCTCGCAGGAAACAAAAACGTACTGGCAGACTGCCTCACCCGTGACTTCAGGTATACCTTACATCATCCATGATCTCACTCGCTCCTCTCGAGCCCTATAAAAGGATATGATCCTCATGACATATTTCCTCACAAAAACTTCACCTACAAAAAAGAGAGGGGGAGATTAGAGAAAAAAGTAAACAAAATTTGAGTTTACAAAAATGGAAGACCTCAACACTTTGAGGATGAAGAAACAAATGCTCCTCATAGAGCTATCTGCAATTGAGCAGAAAATCAACTTGTATGAACAAGTAACAACGGTCACCAATGTACCGGAAAGCGAAAGCTCAAAAACAAAGGCTATTCCAGTGCAAACGGCACCTGGTAAAGAATCAACAAATCCGTTGAAAGCTGATGCTTTGCTAAAAAGCATAATAAAGGAGACAGCTACTCCTCTTCCTGATGGAAAAACTAGCTTGTTGGTTGATACCAATCCTTGTACTGAAGGAATCAGTAAAATGACAACCTTGTCACCCATTAACAAATCTGTGCAGGAGTTTACACCAGATTACAAAAAAGCTCTTAACAAAGAAGCTGAAAGATTTTATGTAATCTACAAAGGACCTCATGCCGGTGTTCATACTGACTGGGGAATTACAGAAACATTCTGTAAAGTTGATAAAGTTACTTGCAAAAAATTCAGAAATGAAGCATCTGCAAGATTAAGCCTTGCCACTTATCAAGACGATACAAGCAAGACTAACCAACCACTTCTTCGACCAAAAATTCATAAAGTCAAAGAAGCTCACAGAGACCAAAGGTTTGACGTTCCAAATGACGTTCAACAAATGGTTAACTATCCTGAAATCTCTTTCGAAGACTTCAGAACAATCTGGAAGAAAGCAAGAGCTGCATGCCCAGAAGACCTTGTTCATGAAAAGTTTTTCACTACGGACAAGAAAACAAAAAGTCTGTTCAACTTCCTCGAAGGATCAGATGCAAAATTAGTCTACCAAGCCTTTCAAGCTGGACTAATCGACAATATCTACCCAAGTTGCAACCTTCAAGAACTCATTTTCTTCCCAAGCAACATGGTAGAATCCATTAAAAACTTTCGAAAGAAAGTACTTAAAGCAAAAGATAATCCGATCTACATCAGATGCATCTCTTCACTCCCAGAATGGATTCAAGAATCAACTCTTTCTCCATACCACTTTCTGGAAATTGGTCTTTCTAAAGCCAATAGAGATATTGAACAATCTCAACCAATGGAAGACAAAGATCTACCTTTTACAGAGATTCTTCATCCCAATCGCATCAATGGTTTAAGAAGAATATCAGAAAAAATCATCGAGATTATCTCTGGTTCAAAAAAGAAGATTAATTATACCAACTCGCATTGTATAATTACAAGCTGGAGTTACAACAACACCAGCCAAGAAGATCTTCGTCAAGCCTCCAAGTTTGGCGAAAAATTCATGAACAATAGCATGGAAGTATCCAATGCTACACGCCAACACTTCTGCCGACATGCAGAACAACTTTTTGAAGAACATCTTTGTCACTTTTGCGAAAGCAAAGATTCGGAGACAATGGAGGGACCCCCCTCTGAAGATGACAAATCATCATCATCTTAAAGAAAGATGCTTCACGTGTCAAATGGCCCCAGCCACTCAAAATAATAATGCGCTTCTTCATTATTAGAAGCTTTCTAGCTGTCCACAATAATGTAATCTTTTGTGGATAAAAACGTCATGCCTGACATATTAGGCAAGGATCAGACCCTCTCAATGTATCTATAAATTGAGAGTTATGTTTTGTTTGAAGGAATCGCAAGAACGAGTGCAAGAAAAAACACTCTCTATCTAGTAAATTTTCAGTTCAATGTCTAGTGAGTAATTCCTCCCTTAGAAGGGGAAAAATGTAAAATATTGTAAGAGTCTTCCCTTTTTGGGAACTCTGTTATCAATAAATCTTTGTTTTGTTATTTTTGAGTGTTCATACAATTTAGAGTGATGAAACTTGTAAGTGACAGAGTGTCAGGTCGACGATGATTAACAGTACCACAGGCACCATGCCAACAGGGAAAGCAACCACACAGACCAAAGAACGACACAGGCTGGCTTGAATAGTTTCTATCTATGTAAGTATAACACTCACTACATCACAATTATACATTTATTGATACAAGAGTCTTCTTTTCACAATTTTTATATTTATTCCCTTCTTTGTTAAAACATAAATTCCGTACACATCCACACACCCCAACTGGTATCAGAGCCTATAAGAAAGACGAGTACATCAAAAGATTTTGAACAACTAATAGGATCAGAGCCTTGATAAATATGGCATTACATTATAGGATCAATGTACTCAATATTTATGCCCTGACCAACAGTCACCATAGCATAGACTATAAGAAAGACGAGTACATCGAACTTGATGATGTCTTTTCAGAAATAGGCCATGTCAAAGATAAACAATTCTGCGACATAAATCCTCAAGAAAACTCTTGGGTTTTAAATATAGCTAGAAATAAAAAAGCTCTAGGAGAAACTCTTAGACCAAGAATTTCTATGGATTCACTCCACATAGGAGAAAGCTCGGAGAGAAAAGATAATAACTTAATAAGAAACATGTCTTTAAAAATTGATAGTCTACGCCAGAATATCAAACAAATCACTGACATTATAAATGAATAATAAAATTGATTTTCCTCATTTCTATAAAAAAGGTAAAACAGTCAAAATTAAAACTCTTGACGATAATACTGAAAAGAAAGAATACGTTTTCTCTACTTCTGGTAAAGCTGGTGTTCAAACAATCGTAAATCATTGCAATAATCTCAACCAAATCATTGCAAGATGTCTTTTAAAAACTTCAAAAATAAGCCATTATCTTGGTATTTCAAAAGATATTTCTACAGATATTTCAAAAAATAAAATACCTTTTAACCAATTTAAAAACGATTTAGCCTTTATGGTTAAAAACAATCTTGATAAAAAAGATTTTGAAAAATTCTTCGAAGTTATTGAAAGACAAAATAAATTAACTATCAAGTTAACCCAGTCTATTGACAAACATTCTATTCTTTTAGAAAACTCTTTAAAAAATAACCAATTTGTTGAAGAAGTCGCCAAAAAGGCAAATATTGAGGGCACTCTTAAGGAAACCAACATTAAGATCACTAATATACATGATCAGTTAAAACAACTAATAGGATGACCTCGATACCCGAGCTCAATAGATCAATCACCTCGATACCCGAGCTCAATAGATCAATCAATCTCCTTAATGAAAAAATAGATGGGCTGATTATAAACTTGGACTTAACATTCAATAAATACGTAACCATTACCCAGTTGGAAGTAGCATCTGCAAAAATTATTGCAGACATTACTAAAGAGTTATCTGAAAAGATTGACTCTTGCCCATGTAATAAAGACATACTTGAGCACATCAAGAATATCTCCATCATAGAACAAAAAACCAAGCCTGGAAAATATTCAGGTCTTAAGAAATACTCACCTCCCAATCCTAGTGTTGGAAACCCTGACTTAGGAAGCTCAAAAGATTCCCAGAAAATTAACATTTTCAAGAAAGAATAAAAATGAAAGAAACAATCTCTGAACGTCTCGAGAAATATTTCTTTAACCTTCAATATGAAGATTATGATAAAACTGACCAAAAGCTTATTCAGCTTTTATCTTTAGAAACTGAAGAATGTGAAGAATTGTATCAAAAAGAACCCAAACTTTTTGATCAATATTTTAGAATGACTAAAATAAATGAACCCGACACTGAATCAGAACAAGAAGATAATTTTAAAACAAATACAAAGACTGTTAAGTTCGAATATTCAGATATGGAAGATGATGAAGCAGAATCTTCTTATACAGCCACAAGAAGAGGCAATAAAAAGAAATACGAGTTCAAAATGCCTGTCCACAATGGAATTCCAAATAGTGGCCAAGGACCCAATACGATCAATGTACTCAATATTGATTGTATCCAAGATTTAAAACTCAGAGAAAGAGTTGTAGAAAAATGGGTTACTGAGATTTCACTAATCTTACAAACAAATCCAGATGAATTTGAAAAAGCAAAAAATGTTCTACTACTTTTAGAACACAAAACTGATGGAATCGTACAGAAATTCCTAAGAAACAATAATTGGAATGAAGAACTGCATGGCTCAGATCTTTTTGATAATCTCATAAATGTCATATACACTACTTTCTTAGGTCTTGATTATATTTCTAATAAAGACTTCACCATTAATAAGAAGGTTGACATAGCAAGAGTTTCAATGACTAAACTCCAATTACATGATATTAGTCTTCTCGACAAATACACATGTATGTATGAATCATATTTGTATGATATTCCACAGAGAAGCGAATATGCGCAATGGATATCTGCTTATCTCATGAAAATTCCAATTATTGGAGAAACCTGTACAGACAGATGGAAAAAAGAAGCTACTGGAGAAATCCAGCAAACCAGTCTTTCTTACGCAACAAAAATTGCAAAAGAAGAAATTGATAGAATCTGTCAAGACAGATATAAACAACAAAAGCTTAAAACAATAAGCAAAGATTGTTGTAGCATTCTCTCTGATTTCAAAAACTTTGATATTGGAAAGAAAAATTATACTAAGAAAAAGCATAAAAACAAAAAGAAATACAAATCTTTTTGGAAAAAGAAAAGAAAAAAATTTTCACCAGGAAAATACTTCAAGAAACCATCAAAAGAAACACCTAAGAAAACTACTTCTTGTCCGCAAGGAAAGAAAAAGTGTAGGTGTTGGATCTGCAATGAAGAAGGACACTACGCAAACGAATGTCCAAATAGAAAAAAATACCCTGACAAAGTCAAGGTTTTACAAACCGCTAACAATGGAGGCTATGAAGCTCTTGAAGAAGAGTATGATGGTACGCAACATGTTTTTATATATCATGTTGAAACAGAATCTTCATCAGACACTGAAGAATACGAATCAACAACGGATGACTCAGACTAGTCCCATACATACCTCGCTTTTCAGGGAGGAGGAGATTAATCATTTTTGCGTAAACCTCCAGAAGATTGATGATTCCCTTATCATGAATCTTACTAATCCAAACTCTATTTATGTTTCTGCCTTCCTTAACTTTAAAGGATATAAAAAATTTAGAGTACATTGTTTTGTAGACACAGGTGCATCTTTATGTCTTGCAAGCAAATTCGTCATTCCGGATGAACTCTGGGAAAACGCTCCCAAAGAAATTAGTGCCACTATTGCAAATGGTGAAACCATAAAAATTAATAAAGTTTGTAGAAATATTAATCTCGAACTTTCAGGAGAACATTTCAATGTTCCCACTATTTACCAACAAAATTCAGGAATTGATATCATAATTGGTAACAACTTCTGTCAAGTCTATGGACCATTCATACAATGGATAGATAGAATTGCCTTTCATCTTAATAATGATATGGTAATTATAAAAAAGGTTACAGAGGCCTATAGCAAAGGAAAACCAGGTTTTCTTGAAACTCAAGAAAAAGGTTCTAAAGAAAAACAAATTCCAGGTACTAATATAACTCATGAAGAGATTAATAAAGAAAGGATTATTTCTATTCAAACTACCAGGTTCAAACAGATTGAAGATCTTCTTGAAAAAGTTTGTTCTGAAAATCCTATTGATCCAAATAAAACCAAAGGATGGATGAAAGCTTCAATCAAGCTTATTGATCCCAAAACGGTTATTAGAGAAAAACCTATGGTTTACTCTCTACAAGATAGAGAAGAATTTTCCAAACAAATCAAAGAATTACTTGATATGAGACTAATTATAGAATCAAAATCCCCTCATATGTCTCCTGCCTTTCTTGTCAATAAAGAAGCAGAGAAAAGAAGAGGAAAGAAGCGAATGGTTGTTAACTACAAAGCAATTAATGATGCAACTATTGGAGACTCACATAATCTCCCCAATATGCACGAACTCTTGACTCTTCTACGAGGAAAAAAACATTTATTCAAGTTTCGACTGCAAGTCAGGTTTCTGGCAAGTTCTACTTGATGAAGAATCGCAGCTTCTCACTGCCTTCACATGTCCTGATGGACTCTTTCAATGGAAAGTACTACCCTTTGGGCTTAAACAAGCTCCTAGTATTTTTCAAAGACACATGCAGAATGCTCTTCGAGGCCTTGAAGGTTTCTGCACTGTATACGTTGATGACATCATGATCTTCAGCAAAAATGAACAAGAACACTATGTTCATGTCACACAGGTTCTCAGAACTATTTTAAAACATGGTATAATACTTTCAAAAAAGAAAGCTCATCTTTTCAAAACAAAAATCAATTTTTTAGGTTTAGAAATAAATGAAGGTACCCATTGTCCTCAAAAGCATATTCTTGAACATTTACATGACTTTCCAAATGTTTTAGAAGACAAAAAGCAACTACAAAGATTTCTTGGTGTTTTAACTTATGCTGAAACATATATTGAAAAACTTGCAGCCATGAGAAAACCTTTACAGGCAAAATTAAAAAAAGATGTCATTTGGAATTGGTCAAATGCTGATACAGACTACATCAAAAAGATAAAGAAAGTTTTAATCAATTTTCCAAAACTTTATCTTCCAAACATTGAAGACAGTTTAATTATTGAAACTGATGCTTCTGATGAATTTTGGGGAGGTGTTTTAAAAGCTAAAAACCCCAAAAACGAAGAACAAATTTGCAGGTACACCTCTGGCAGTTTCAAAGCAGCTGAGAAAAACTACCATAGCAATGAAAAAGAATTACTCGCTGTAAAAAGAGTTATTACAAAATTCTCTGTATATTTAACACCAGTAAATTTCCTGGTTCGTACAGATAATAAAAATTTTACTTATTTCCTCCGAACTAAGATTGCAGGAGATAACAAATTAGGCCGGCTAATACGTTGGCAAGAGTGGTTTTCACGATATACTTTCACTGTTGAACATCTCGCAGGAAACAAAAACGTACTGGCAGACTGCCTCACCCGTGACTTCAGGTATACCTTACATCATCCTCTGATACCAGTTGGGGTGTGTGGATGTGTACGGAATTTATGTTTTAACAAAGAAGGGAATAAATATAAAAATTGTGAAAAGAAGACTCTTGTATCAATAAATGTATAATTGTGATGTAGTGAGTGTTATACTTACATAGATAGAAACTATTCAAGCCAGCCTGTGTCGTTCTTTGGTCTGTGTGGTTGCTTTCCCTGTTGGCATGGTGCCTGTGGTACTGTTAATCATCGTCGACCTGACACTCTGTCACTTACAAGTTTCATCACTCTAAATTGTATGAACACTCAAAAATAACAAAACAAAGATTTATTGATAACAGAGTTCCCAAAAAGGGAAGACTCTTACAATATTTTACATTTTTCCCCTTCTAAGGGAGGAATTACTCACTAGACATTGAACTGAAAATTTACTAGATAGAGAGTGTTTTTTCTTACACTCGTTCTTGCGATTCCTTCAAACAAAACATAACTCTCAATTTATAGATACATTGAGAGGGTCTGATCCTTGCCTAATATGTCAGGCATGACGTTTTTATCCACAAAAGATTACATTATTGTGGACAGCTAGAAAGCTTCTAATAATGAAGAAGCGCATTATTATTTTGAGTGGCTGGGGCCATTTGACACGTGAAGCATCTTTCTTTAAGATGATGATGATTTGTCATCTTCAGAGGGGGGTCCCTCCATTGTCTCCGAATCTTTGCTTTCGCAAAAGTGACAAAGATGTTCTTCAAAAAGTTGTTCTGCATGTCGGCAGAAGTGTTGGCGTGTAGCATTGGATACTTCCATGCTATTGTTCATGAATTTTTCGCCAAACTTGGAGGCTTGACGAAGATCTTCTTGGCTGGTGTTGTTGTAACTCCAGCTTGTAATTATACAATGCGAGTTGGTATAATTAATCTTCTTTTTTGAACCAGAGATAATCTCGATGATTTTTTCTGATATTCTTCTTAAACCATTGATGCGATTGGGATGAAGAATCTCTGTAAAAGGTAGATCTTTGTCTTCCATTGGTTGAGATTGTTCAATATCTCTATTGGCTTTAGAAAGACCAATTTCCAGAAAGTGGTATGGAGAAAGAGTTGATTCTTGAATCCATTCTGGGAGTGAAGAGATGCATCTGATGTAGATCGGATTATCTTTTGCTTTAAGTACTTTCTTTCGAAAGTTTTTAATGGATTCTACCATGTTGCTTGGGAAGAAAATGAGTTCTTGAAGGTTGCAACTTGGGTAGATATTGTCGATTAGTCCAGCTTGAAAGGCTTGGTAGACTAATTTTGCATCTGATCCTTCGAGGAAGTTGAACAGACTTTTTGTTTTCTTGTCCGTAGTGAAAAACTTTTCATGAACAAGGTCTTCTGGGCATGCAGCTCTTGCTTTCTTCCAGATTGTTCTGAAGTCTTCGAAAGAGATTTCAGGATAGTTAACCATTTGTTGAACGTCATTTGGAACGTCAAACCTTTGGTCTCTGTGAGCTTCTTTGACTTTATGAATTTTTGGTCGAAGAAGTGGTTGGTTAGTCTTGCTTGTATCGTCTTGATAAGTGGCAAGGCTTAATCTTGCAGATGCTTCATTTCTGAATTTTTTGCAAGTAACTTTATCAACTTTACAGAATGTTTCTGTAATTCCCCAGTCAGTATGAACACCGGCATGAGGTCCTTTGTAGATTACATAAAATCTTTCAGCTTCTTTGTTAAGAGCTTTTTTGTAATCTGGTGTAAACTCCTGCACAGATTTGTTAATGGGTGACAAGGTTGTCATTTTACTGATTCCTTCAGTACAAGGATTGGTATCAACCAACAAGCTAGTTTTTCCATCAGGAAGAGGAGTAGCTGTCTCCTTTATTATGCTTTTTAGCAAAGCATCAGCTTTCAACGGATTTGTTGATTCTTTACCAGGTGCCGTTTGCACTGGAATAGCCTTTGTTTTTGAGCTTTCGCTTTCCGGTACATTGGTGACCGTTGTTACTTGTTCATACAAGTTGATTTTCTGCTCAATTGCAGATAGCTCTATGAGGAGCATTTGTTTCTTCATCCTCAAAGTGTTGAGGTCTTCCATTTTTGTAAACTCAAATTTTGTTTACTTTTTTCTCTAATCTCCCCCTCTCTTTTTTGTAGGTGAAGTTTTTGTGAGGAAATATGTCATGAGGATCATATCCTTTTATAGGGCTCGAGAGGAGCGAGTGAGATCATGGATGATGTAAGGTATACCTGAAGTCACGGGTGAGGCAGTCTGCCAGTACGTTTTTGTTTCCTGCGAGATGTTCAACAGTGAAAGTATATCGTGAAAACCACTCTTGCCAACGTATTAGCCGGCCTAATTTGTTATCTCCTGCAATCTTAGTTCGGAGGAAATAAGTAAAATTTTTATTATCTGTACGAACCAGGAAATTTACTGGTGTTAAATATACAGAGAATTTTGTAATAACTCTTTTTACAGCGAGTAATTCTTTTTCATTGCTATGGTAGTTTTTCTCAGCTGCTTTGAAACTGCCAGAGGTGTACCTGCAAATTTGTTCTTCGTTTTTGGGGTTTTTAGCTTTTAAAACACCTCCCCAAAATTCATCAGAAGCATCAGTTTCAATAATTAAACTGTCTTCAATGTTTGGAAGATAAAGTTTTGGAAAATTGATTAAAACTTTCTTTATCTTTTTGATGTAGTCTGTATCAGCATTTGACCAATTCCAAATGACATCTTTTTTTAATTTTGCCTGTAAAGGTTTTCTCATGGCTGCAAGTTTTTCAATATATGTTTCAGCATAAGTTAAAACACCAAGAAATCTTTGTAGTTGCTTTTTGTCTTCTAAAACATTTGGAAAGTCATGTAAATGTTCAAGAATATGCTTTTGAGGACAATGGGTACCTTCATTTATTTCTAAACCTAAAAAATTGATTTTTGTTTTGAAAAGATGAGCTTTCTTTTTTGAAAGTATTATACCATGTTTTAAAATAGTTCTGAGAACCTGTGTGACATGAACATAGTGTTCTTGTTCATTTTTGCTGAAGATCATGATGTCATCAACGTATACAGTGCAGAAACCTTCAAGGCCTCGAAGAGCATTCTGCATGTGTCTTTGAAAAATACTAGGAGCTTGTTTAAGCCCAAAGGGTAGTACTTTCCATTGAAAGAGTCCATCAGGACATGTGAAGGCAGTGAGAAGCTGCGATTCTTCATCAAGTAGAACTTGCCAGAAACCTGACTTGCAGTCGAAACTTGAATAAATGTTTTTTCCTCGTAGAAGAGTCAAGAGTTCGTGCATATTGGGGAGATTATGTGAGTCTCCAATAGTTGCATCATTAATTGCTTTGTAGTTAACAACCATTCGCTTCTTTCCTCTTCTTTTCTCTGCTTCTTTATTGACAAGAAAGGCAGGAGACATATGAGGGGATTTTGATTCTATAATTAGTCTCATATCAAGTAATTCTTTGATTTGTTTGGAAAATTCTTCTCTATCTTGTAGAGAGTAAACCATAGGTTTTTCTCTAATAACCGTTTTGGGATCAATAAGCTTGATTGAAGCTTTCATCCATCCTTTGGTTTTATTTGGATCAATAGGATTTTCAGAACAAACTTTTTCAAGAAGATCTTCAATCTGTTTGAACCTGGTAGTTTGAATAGAAATAATCCTTTCTTTATTAATCTCTTCATGAGTTATATTAGTACCTGGAATTTGTTTTTCTTTAGAACCTTTTTCTTGAGTTTCAAGAAAACCTGGTTTTCCTTTGCTATAGGCCTCTGTAACCTTTTTTATAATTACCATATCATTATTAAGATGAAAGGCAATTCTATCTATCCATTGTATGAATGGTCCATAGACTTGACAGAAGTTGTTACCAATTATGATATCAATTCCTGAATTTTGTTGGTAAATAGTGGGAACATTGAAATGTTCTCCTGAAAGTTCGAGATTAATATTTCTACAAACTTTATTAATTTTTATGGTTTCACCATTTGCAATAGTGGCACTAATTTCTTTGGGAGCGTTTTCCCAGAGTTCATCCGGAATGACGAATTTGCTTGCAAGACATAAAGATGCACCTGTGTCTACAAAACAATGTACTCTAAATTTTTTATATCCTTTAAAGTTAAGGAAGGCAGAAACATAAATAGAGTTTGGATTAGTAAGATTCATGATAAGGGAATCATCAATCTTCTGGAGGTTTACGCAAAAATGGTTAATCTCCTCCTCCCTGAAAAGCGAGGTATGTATGGGACTAGTCTGAGTCATCCGTTGTTGATTCGTATTCTTCAGTGTCTGATGAAGATTCTGTTTCAACATGATATATAAAAACATGTTGCGTACCATCATACTCTTCTTCAAGAGCTTCATAGCCTCCATTGTTAGCGGTTTGTAAAACCTTGACTTTGTCAGGGTATTTTTTTCTATTTGGACATTCGTTTGCGTAGTGTCCTTCTTCATTGCAGATCCAACACCTACACTTTTTCTTTCCTTGCGGACAAGAAGTAGTTTTCTTAGGTGTTTCTTTTGATGGTTTCTTGAAGTATTTTCCTGGTGAAAATTTTTTTCTTTTCTTTTTCCAAAAAGATTTGTATTTCTTTTTGTTTTTATGCTTTTTCTTAGTATAATTTTTCTTTCCAATATCAAAGTTTTTGAAATCAGAGAGAATGCTACAACAATCTTTGCTTATTGTTTTAAGCTTTTGTTGTTTATATCTGTCTTGACAGATTCTATCAATTTCTTCTTTTGCAATTTTTGTTGCGTAAGAAAGACTGGTTTGCTGGATTTCTCCAGTAGCTTCTTTTTTCCATCTGTCTGTACAGGTTTCTCCAATAATTGGAATTTTCATGAGATAAGCAGATATCCATTGCGCATATTCGCTTCTCTGTGGAATATCATACAAATATGATTCATACATACATGTGTATTTGTCGAGAAGACTAATATCATGTAATTGGAGTTTAGTCATTGAAACTCTTGCTATGTCAACCTTCTTATTAATGGTGAAGTCTTTATTAGAAATATAATCAAGACCTAAGAAAGTAGTGTATATGACATTTATGAGATTATCAAAAAGATCTGAGCCATGCAGTTCTTCATTCCAATTATTGTTTCTTAGGAATTTCTGTACGATTCCATCAGTTTTGTGTTCTAAAAGTAGTAGAACATTTTTTGCTTTTTCAAATTCATCTGGATTTGTTTGTAAGATTAGTGAAATCTCAGTAACCCATTTTTCTACAACTCTTTCTCTGAGTTTTAAATCTTGGATACAATCAATATTGAGTACATTGATCGTATTGGGTCCTTGGCCACTATTTGGAATTCCATTGTGGACAGGCATTTTGAACTCGTATTTCTTTTTATTGCCTCTTCTTGTGGCTGTATAAGAAGATTCTGCTTCATCATCTTCCATATCTGAATATTCGAACTTAACAGTCTTTGTATTTGTTTTAAAATTATCTTCTTGTTCTGATTCAGTGTCGGGTTCATTTATTTTAGTCATTCTAAAATATTGATCAAAAAGTTTGGGTTCTTTTTGATACAATTCTTCACATTCTTCAGTTTCTAAAGATAAAAGCTGAATAAGCTTTTGGTCAGTTTTATCATAATCTTCATATTGAAGGTTAAAGAAATATTTCTCGAGACGTTCAGAGATTGTTTCTTTCATTTTTATTCTTTCTTGAAAATGTTAATTTTCTGGGAATCTTTTGAGCTTCCTAAGTCAGGGTTTCCAACACTAGGATTGGGAGGTGAGTATTTCTTAAGACCTGAATATTTTCCAGGCTTGGTTTTTTGTTCTATGATGGAGATATTCTTGATGTGCTCAAGTATGTCTTTATTACATGGGCAAGAGTCAATCTTTTCAGATAACTCTTTAGTAATGTCTGCAATAATTTTTGCAGATGCTACTTCCAACTGGGTAATGGTTACGTATTTATTGAATGTTAAGTCCAAGTTTATAATCAGCCCATCTATTTTTTCATTAAGGAGATTGATTGATCTATTGAGCTCGGGTATCGAGGTGATTGATCTATTGAGCTCGGGTATCGAGGTCATCCTATTAGTTGTTTTAACTGATCATGTATATTAGTGATCTTAATGTTGGTTTCCTTAAGAGTGCCCTCAATATTTGCCTTTTTGGCGACTTCTTCAACAAATTGGTTATTTTTTAAAGAGTTTTCTAAAAGAATAGAATGTTTGTCAATAGACTGGGTTAACTTGATAGTTAATTTATTTTGTCTTTCAATAACTTCGAAGAATTTTTCAAAATCTTTTTTATCAAGATTGTTTTTAACCATAAAGGCTAAATCGTTTTTAAATTGGTTAAAAGGTATTTTATTTTTTGAAATATCTGTAGAAATATCTTTTGAAATACCAAGATAATGGCTTATTTTTGAAGTTTTTAAAAGACATCTTGCAATGATTTGGTTGAGATTATTGCAATGATTTACGATTGTTTGAACACCAGCTTTACCAGAAGTAGAGAAAACGTATTCTTTCTTTTCAGTATTATCGTCAAGAGTTTTAATTTTGACTGTTTTACCTTTTTTATAGAAATGAGGAAAATCAATTTTATTATTCATTTATAATGTCAGTGATTTGTTTGATATTCTGGCGTAGACTATCAATTTTTAAAGACATGTTTCTTATTAAGTTATTATCTTTTCTCTCCGAGCTTTCTCCTATGTGGAGTGAATCCATAGAAATTCTTGGTCTAAGAGTTTCTCCTAGAGCTTTTTTATTTCTAGCTATATTTAAAACCCAAGAGTTTTCTTGAGGATTTATGTCGCAGAATTGTTTATCTTTGACATGGCCTATTTCTGAAAAGACATCATCAAGTTCGATGTACTCGTCTTTCTTATAGTCTATGCTATGGTGACTGTTGGTCAGGGCATATCCTATGAGATATGTTATGGTGAAAGGTTTATCACCTGGACTCATTAGGTCACTTCTTTCAAAGTGATGTATAAAAGATAAGGTTTTATCTATATTTGCAGATTTTAAATCCAGAGCAAACTTTGGATAGACTGAAAACATAAACTTTTGGTAAGCAAGGTTTCCCTTTGCAGCACCTAAGATGCAGTCCTGTCTGTCAGTAATTCTGTTGTCAATTAAGGCCATTTTTATGGGAGAATTTATTCCTGCTTGGAATTGGGATTTTAACAAAATTTTTACAGCTCCGATATGGACCATTCTAATTTTTGATCTAATCTCAACTGGAATACTTTTTAAGTTATTATGTATTTGTTCCTTAGTTAAAAGGGGTAGAAAGACAGCTCCTATTGTATCTTTTATGTCTACGGACATTTCTTTAGTACTAACAAAGTAGAAGATTTCATTTTTCCTTTTAAGGGGATTTAGAATACTAAGTTTAGAAGGAACATTTTTGAAAATGTTTTCTTTCTTTATTTTTAAATCAATTTTCTTAACTCGAGAGAGAAGGTCTTGTTTTATTAAAAGATTTGCATGAAAGCCGTCTTCATCTTCAACATAAGTTAAGATTTGTTTTTCTTCTGAATTATTTTCTTCAGTGTTGTTGAAAATTTCATTATTCATTTTAAGAAAAGCTAACAAGTTAAAATAAACTTTCTGAGTTTTGAAACTAATTTTTTATTTCTATCAAGATGTTCTTGATGTACTTTTTGCTTATGCAGGAGATACATACGTATATTAACCAAGTTTGGTATATATTCATGAGTATGTTTATTTTGTGCTTGTAGAATTCTGAAATCTATATGCACCAAGTCTTTTTTATTATTAAAAAGTATTTTTTTATGTTGAGAGATTTCAATCTCTTTATTATGAATATGTTCAAACTTTACTCTGTAAAGTGTTTTATTATAATGTAATGCCATATTTATCAAGGCTCTGATACCAGTTGGGGTGTGTGGATGTGTACGTTGGGGTGTGTGGATGTGTACGGAATTTATGTTTTAACAAAGAAGGGAATAAATATAAAAATTGTGAAAAGAAGACTCTTGTATCAATAAATGTATAATTGTGATGTAGTGAGTGTTATACTTACATAGATAGAAACTATTCAAGCCAGCCTGTGTCGTTCTTTGGTCTGTGTGGTTGCTTTCCCTGTTGGCATGGTGCCTGTGGTACTGTTAATCATCGTCGACCTGACACTCTGTCACTTACAAGTTTCATCACTCTAAATTGTATGAACACTCAAAAATAACAAAACAAAGATTTATTGATAACAGAGTTCCCAAAAAGGGAAGACTCTTACAATATTTTACATTTTTCCCCTTCTAAGGGAGGAATTACTCACTAGACATTGAACTGAAAATTTACTAGATAGAGAGTGTTTTTTCTTGCACTCGTTCTTGCCCTTCCTTCAAACAAAACATAACTCTCAATTTATAGATACATTGAGAGGGTCTGATCCTTGCCTAATATGTCAGGCATGACGTTTTTATCCACAAAAGATTACATTATTGTGGACAGCTAGAAAGCTTCTAATAATGAAGAAGCGCATTATTATTTTGAGTGGCTGGGGCCATTTGACACGTGAAGCATCTTTCTTTAAGATGATGATGATTTGTCATCTTCAGAGGGGGGTCCCTCCATTGTCTCCGAATCTTTGCTTTCGCAAAAGTGACAAAGATGTTCTTCAAAAAGTTGTTCTGCATGTCGGCAGAAGTGTTGGCGTGTAGCATTGGATACTTCCATGCTATTGTTCATGAATTTTTCGCCAAACTTGGAGGCTTGACGAAGATCTTCTTGGCTGGTGTTGTTGTAACTCCAGCTTGTAATTATACAATGCGAGTTGGTATAATTAATCTTCTTTTTTGAACCAGAGATAATCTCGATGATTTTTTCTGATATTCTTCTTAAACCATTGATGCGATTGGGATGAAGAATCTCTGTAAAAGGTAGATCTTTGTCTTCCATTGGTTGAGATTGTTCAATATCTCTATTGGCTTTAGAAAGACCAATTTCCAGAAAGTGGTATGGAGAAAGAGTTGATTCTTGAATCCATTCTGGGAGTGAAGAGATGCATCTGATGTAGATCGGATTATCTTTTGCTTTAAGTACTTTCTTTCGAAAGTTTTTAATGGATTCTACCATGTTGCTTGGGAAGAAAATGAGTTCTTGAAGGTTGCAACTTGGGTAGATATTGTCGATTAGTCCAGCTTGAAAGGCTTGGTAGACTAATTTTGCATCTGATCCTTCGAGGAAGTTGAACAGACTTTTTGTTTTCTTGTCCGTAGTGAAAAACTTTTCATGAACAAGGTCTTCTGGGCATGCAGCTCTTGCTTTCTTCCAGATTGTTCTGAAGTCTTCGAAAGAGATTTCAGGATAGTTAACCATTTGTTGAACGTCATTTGGAACGTCAAACCTTTGGTCTCTGTGAGCTTCTTTGACTTTATGAATTTTTGGTCGAAGAAGTGGTTGGTTAGTCTTGCTTGTATCGTCTTGATAAGTGGCAAGGCTTAATCTTGCAGATGCTTCATTTCTGAATTTTTTGCAAGTAACTTTATCAACTTTACAGAATGTTTCTGTAATTCCCCAGTCAGTATGAACACCGGCATGAGGTCCTTTGTAGATTACATAAAATCTTTCAGCTTCTTTGTTAAGAGCTTTTTTGTAATCTGGTGTAAACTCCTGCACAGATTTGTTAATGGGTGACAAGGTTGTCATTTTACTGATTCCTTCAGTACAAGGATTGGTATCAACCAACAAGCTAGTTTTTCCATCAGGAAGAGGAGTAGCTGTCTCCTTTATTATGCTTTTTAGCAAAGCATCAGCTTTCAACGGATTTGTTGATTCTTTACCAGGTGCCGTTTGCACTGGAATAGCCTTTGTTTTTGAGCTTTCGCTTTCCGGTACATTGGTGACCGTTGTTACTTGTTCATACAAGTTGATTTTCTGCTCAATTGCAGATAGCTCTATGAGGAGCATTTGTTTCTTCATCCTCAAAGTGTTGAGGTCTTCCATTTTTGTAAACTCAAATTTTGTTTACTTTTTTCTCTAATCTCCCCCTCTCTTTTTTGTAGGTGAAGTTTTTGTGAGGAAATATGTCATGAGGATCATATCCTTTTATAGGGCTCGAGAGGAGCGAGTGAGATCATGGATGATGTAAGGTATACCTGAAGTCACGGGTGAGGCAGTCTGCCAGTACGTTTTTGTTTCCTGCGAGATGTTCAACAGTGAAAGTATATCGTGAAAACCACTCTTGCCAACGTATTAGCCGGCCTAATTTGTTATCTCCTGCAATCTTAGTTCGGAGGAAATAAGTAAAATTTTTATTATCTGTACGAACCAGGAAATTTACTGGTGTTAAATATACAGAGAATTTTGTAATAACTCTTTTTACAGCGAGTAATTCTTTTTCATTGCTATGGTAGTTTTTCTCAGCTGCTTTGAAACTGCCAGAGGTGTACCTGCAAATTTGTTCTTCGTTTTTGGGGTTTTTAGCTTTTAAAACACCTCCCCAAAATTCATCAGAAGCATCAGTTTCAATAATTAAACTGTCTTCAATGTTTGGAAGATAAAGTTTTGGAAAATTGATTAAAACTTTCTTTATCTTTTTGATGTAGTCTGTATCAGCATTTGACCAATTCCAAATGACATCTTTTTTTAATTTTGCCTGTAAAGGTTTTCTCATGGCTGCAAGTTTTTCAATATATGTTTCAGCATAAGTTAAAACACCAAGAAATCTTTGTAGTTGCTTTTTGTCTTCTAAAACATTTGGAAAGTCATGTAAATGTTCAAGAATATGCTTTTGAGGACAATGGGTACCTTCATTTATTTCTAAACCTAAAAAATTGATTTTTGTTTTGAAAAGATGAGCTTTCTTTTTTGAAAGTATTATACCATGTTTTAAAATAGTTCTGAGAACCTGTGTGACATGAACATAGTGTTCTTGTTCATTTTTGCTGAAGATCATGATGTCATCAACGTATACAGTGCAGAAACCTTCAAGGCCTCGAAGAGCATTCTGCATGTGTCTTTGAAAAATACTAGGAGCTTGTTTAAGCCCAAAGGGTAGTACTTTCCATTGAAAGAGTCCATCAGGACATGTGAAGGCAGTGAGAAGCTGCGATTCTTCATCAAGTAGAACTTGCCAGAAACCTGACTTGCAGTCGAAACTTGAATAAATGTTTTTTCCTCGTAGAAGAGTCAAGAGTTCGTGCATATTGGGGAGATTATGTGAGTCTCCAATAGTTGCATCATTAATTGCTTTGTAGTTAACAACCATTCGCTTCTTTCCTCTTCTTTTCTCTGCTTCTAAGGGGATTTTGATTCTATAATTAGTCTCATATCAAGTAATTCTTTGATTTGTTTGGAAAATTCTTCTCTATCTTGTAGAGAGTAAACCATAGGTTTTTCTCTAATAACCGTTTTGGGATCAATAAGCTTGATTGAAGCTTTCATCCATCCTTTGGTTTTATTTGGATCAATAGGATTTTCAGAACAAACTTTTTCAAGAAGATCTTCAATCTGTTTGAACCTGGTAGTTTGAATAGAAATAATCCTTTCTTTATTAATCTCTTCATGAGTTATATTAGTACCTGGAATTTGTTTTTCTTTAGAACCTTTTTCTTGAGTTTCAAGAAAACCTGGTTTTCCTTTGCTATAGGCCTCTGTATCCTTTTTTATAATTACCATATCATTATTAAGATGAAAGGCAATTCTATCTATCCATTGTATGAATGGTCCATAGACTTGACAGAAGTTGTTACCAATTATGATATCAATTCCTGAATTTTGTTGGTAAATAGTGGGAACATTGAAATGTTCTCCTGAAAGTTCGAGATTAATATTTCTACAAACTTTATTAATTTTTATGGTTTCACCATTTGCAATAGTGGCACTAATTTCTTTGGGAGCGTTTTCCCAGAGTTCATCCGGAATGACGAATTTGCTTGCAAGACATAAAGATGCACCTGTGTCTACAAAACAATGTACTCTAAATTTTTTATATCCTTTAAAGTTAAGGAAGGCAGAAACATAAATAGAGTTTGGATTAGTAAGATTCATGATAAGGGAATCATCAATCTTCTGGAGGTTTACGCAAAAATGGTTAATCTCCTCCTCCCTGAAAAGCGAGGTATGTATGGGACTAGTCTGAGTCATCCGTTGTTGATTCGTATTCTTCAGTGTCTGATGAAGATTCTGTTTCAACATGATATATAAAAACATGTTGCGTACCATCATACTCTTCTTCAAGAGCTTCATAGCCTCCATTGTTAGCGGTTTGTAAAACCTTGACTTTGTCAGGGTATTTTTTTCTATTTGGACATTCGTTTGCGTAGTGTCCTTCTTCATTGCAGATCCAACACCTACACTTTTTCTTTCCTTGCGGACAAGAAGTAGTTTTCTTAGGTGTTTCTTTTGATGGTTTCTTGAAGTATTTTCCTGGTGAAAATTTTTTTCTTTTCTTTTTCCAAAAAGATTTGTATTTCTTTTTGTTTTTATGCTTTTTCTTAGTATAATTTTTCTTTCCAATATCAAAGTTTTTGAAATCAGAGAGAATGCTACAACAATCTTTGCTTATTGTTTTAAGCTTTTGTTGTTTATATCTGTCTTGACAGATTCTATCAATTTCTTCTTTTGCAATTTTTGTTGCGTAAGAAAGACTGGTTTGCTGGATTTCTCCAGTAGCTTCTTTTTTCCATCTGTCTGTACAGGTTTCTCCAATAATTGGAATTTTCATGAGATAAGCAGATATCCATTGCGCATATTCGCTTCTCTGTGGAATATCATACAAATATGATTCATACATACATGTGTATTTGTCGAGAAGACTAATATCATGTAATTGGAGTTTAGTCATTGAAACTCTTGCTATGTCAACCTTCTTATTAATGGTGAAGTCTTTATTAGAAATATAATCAAGACCTAAGAAAGTAGTGTATATGACATTTATGAGATTATCAAAAAGATCTGAGCCATGCAGTTCTTCATTCCAATTATTGTTTCTTAGGAATTTCTGTACGATTCCATCAGTTTTGTGTTCTAAAAGTAGTAGAACATTTTTTGCTTTTTCAAATTCATCTGGATTTGTTTGTAAGATTAGTGAAATCTCAGTAACCCATTTTTCTACAACTCTTTCTCTGAGTTTTAAATCTTGGATACAATCAATATTGAGTACATTGATCGTATTGGGTCCTTGGCCACTATTTGGAATTCCATTGTGGACAGGCATTTTGAACTCGTATTTCTTTTTATTGCCTCTTCTTGTGGCTGTATAAGAAGATTCTGCTTCATCATCTTCCATATCTGAATATTCGAACTTAACAGTCTTTGTATTTGTTTTAAAATTATCTTCTTGTTCTGATTCAGTGTCGGGTTCATTTATTTTAGTCATTCTAAAATATTGATCAAAAAGTTTGGGTTCTTTTTGATACAATTCTTCACATTCTTCAGTTTCTAAAGATAAAAGCTGAATAAGCTTTTGGTCAGTTTTATCATAATCTTCATATTGAAGGTTAAAGAAATATTTCTCGAGACGTTCAGAGATTGTTTCTTTCATTTTTATTCTTTCTTGAAAATGTTAATTTTCTGGGAATCTTTTGAGCTTCCTAAGTCAGGGTTTCCAACACTAGGATTGGGAGGTGAGTATTTCTTAAGACCTGAATATTTTCCAGGCTTGGTTTTTTGTTCTATGATGGAGATATTCTTGATGTGCTCAAGTATGTCTTTATTACATGGGCAAGAGTCAATCTTTTCAGATAACTCTTTAGTAATGTCTGCAATAATTTTTGCAGATGCTACTTCCAACTGGGTAATGGTTACGTATTTATTGAATGTTAAGTCCAAGTTTATAATCAGCCCATCTATTTTTTCATTAAGGAGATTGATTGATCTATTGAGCTCGGGTATCGAGGTGATTGATCTATTGAGCTCGGGTATCGAGGTCATCCTATTAGTTGTTTTAACTGATCATGTATATTAGTGATCTTAATGTTGGTTTCCTTAAGAGTGCCCTCAATGTTAAAACTTTCTTAGGGAACTTGATGATGTCTTTTCAGAAATAGGCCATGTCAAAGATAAACAATTCTGCGACATAAATCCTCAAGAAAACTCTTGGGTTTTAAATATAGCTAGAAATAAAAAAGCTCTAGGAGAAACTCTTAGACCAAGAATTTCTATGGATTCACTCCACATAGGAGAAAGCTCGGAGAGAAAAGATAATAACTTAATAAGAAACATGTCTTTAAAAATTGATAGTCTACGCCAGAATATCAAACAAATCACTGACATTATAAATGAATAATAAAATTGATTTTCCTCATTTCTATAAAAAAGGTAAAACAGTCAAAATTAAAACTCTTGACGATAATACTGAAAAGAAAGAATACGTTTTCTCTACTTCTGGTAAAGCTGGTGTTCAAACAATCGTAAATCATTGCAATAATCTCAACCAAATCATTGCAAGATGTCTTTTAAAAACTTCAAAAATAAGCCATTATCTTGGTATTTCAAAAGATATTTCTACAGATATTTCAAAAAATAAAATACCTTTTAACCAATTTAAAAACGATTTAGCCTTTATGGTTAAAAACAATCTTGATAAAAAAGATTTTGAAAAATTCTTCGAAGTTATTGAAAGACAAAATAAATTAACTATCAAGTTAACCCAGTCTATTGACAAACATTCTATTCTTTTAGAAAACTCTTTAAAAAATAACCAATTTGTTGAAGAAGTCGCCAAAAAGGCAAATATTGAGGGCACTCTTAAGGAAACCAACATTAAGATCACTAATATACATGATCAGTTAAAACAACTAATAGGATGACCTCGATACCCGAGCTCAATAGATCAATCACCTCGATACCCGAGCTCAATAGATCAATCAATCTCCTTAATGAAAAAATAGATGGGCTGATTATAAACTTGGACTTAACATTCAATAAATACGTAACCATTACCCAGTTGGAAGTAGCATCTGCAAAAATTATTGCAGACATTACTAAAGAGTTATCTGAAAAGATTGACTCTTGCCCATGTAATAAAGACATACTTGAGCACATCAAGAATATCTCCATCATAGAACAAAAAACCAAGCCTGGAAAATATTCAGGTCTTAAGAAATACTCACCTCCCAATCCTAGTGTTGGAAACCCTGACTTAGGAAGCTCAAAAGATTCCCAGAAAATTAACATTTTCAAGAAAGAATAAAAATGAAAGAAACAATCTCTGAACGTCTCGAGAAATATTTCTTTAACCTTCAATATGAAGATTATGATAAAACTGACCAAAAGCTTATTCAGCTTTTATCTTTAGAAACTGAAGAATGTGAAGAATTGTATCAAAAAGAACCCAAACTTTTTGATCAATATTTTAGAATGACTAAAATAAATGAACCCGACACTGAATCAGAACAAGAAGATAATTTTAAAACAAATACAAAGACTGTTAAGTTCGAATATTCAGATATGGAAGATGATGAAGCAGAATCTTCTTATACAGCCACAAGAAGAGGCAATAAAAAGAAATACGAGTTCAAAATGCCTGTCCACAATGGAATTCCAAATAGTGGCCAAGGACCCAATACGATCAATGTACTCAATATTGATTGTATCCAAGATTTAAAACTCAGAGAAAGAGTTGTAGAAAAATGGGTTACTGAGATTTCACTAATCTTACAAACAAATCCAGATGAATTTGAAAAAGCAAAAAATGTTCTACTACTTTTAGAACACAAAACTGATGGAATCGTACAGAAATTCCTAAGAAACAATAATTGGAATGAAGAACTGCATGGCTCAGATCTTTTTGATAATCTCATAAATGTCATATACACTACTTTCTTAGGTCTTGATTATATTTCTAATAAAGACTTCACCATTAATAAGAAGGTTGACATAGCAAGAGTTTCAATGACTAAACTCCAATTACATGATATTAGTCTTCTCGACAAATACACATGTATGTATGAATCATATTTGTATGATATTCCACAGAGAAGCGAATATGCGCAATGGATATCTGCTTATCTCATGAAAATTCCAATTATTGGAGAAACCTGTACAGACAGATGGAAAAAAGAAGCTACTGGAGAAATCCAGCAAACCAGTCTTTCTTACGCAACAAAAATTGCAAAAGAAGAAATTGATAGAATCTGTCAAGACAGATATAAACAACAAAAGCTTAAAACAATAAGCAAAGATTGTTGTAGCATTCTCTCTGATTTCAAAAACTTTGATATTGGAAAGAAAAATTATACTAAGAAAAAGCATAAAAACAAAAAGAAATACAAATCTTTTTGGAAAAAGAAAAGAAAAAAATTTTCACCAGGAAAATACTTCAAGAAACCATCAAAAGAAACACCTAAGAAAACTACTTCTTGTCCGCAAGGAAAGAAAAAGTGTAGGTGTTGGATCTGCAATGAAGAAGGACACTACGCAAACGAATGTCCAAATAGAAAAAAATACCCTGACAAAGTCAAGGTTTTACAAACCGCTAACAATGGAGGCTATGAAGCTCTTGAAGAAGAGTATGATGGTACGCAACATGTTTTTATATATCATGTTGAAACAGAATCTTCATCAGACACTGAAGAATACGAATCAACAACGGATGACTCAGACTAGTCCCATACATACCTCGCTTTTCAGGGAGGAGGAGATTAACCATTTTTGCGTAAACCTCCAGAAGATTGATGATTCCCTTATCATGAATCTTACTAATCCAAACTCTATTTATGTTTCTGCCTTCCTTAACTTTAAAGGATATAAAAAATTTAGAGTACATTGTTTTGTAGACACAGGTGCATCTTTATGTCTTGCAAGCAAATTCGTCATTCCGGATGAACTCTGGGAAAACGCTCCCAAAGAAATTAGTGCCACTATTGCAAATGGTGAAACCATAAAAATTAATAAAGTTTGTAGAAATATTAATCTCGAACTTTCAGGAGAACATTTCAATGTTCCCACTATTTACCAACAAAATTCAGGAATTGATATCATAATTGGTAACAACTTCTGTCAAGTCTATGGACCATTCATACAATGGATAGATAGAATTGCCTTTCATCTTAATAATGATATGGTAATTATAAAAAAGGTTACAGAGGCCTATAGCAAAGGAAAACCAGGTTTTCTTGAAACTCAAGAAAAAGGTTCTAAAGAAAAACAAATTCCAGGTACTAATATAACTCATGAAGAGATTAATAAAGAAAGGATTATTTCTATTCAAACTACCAGGTTCAAACAGATTGAAGATCTTCTTGAAAAAGTTTGTTCTGAAAATCCTATTGATCCAAATAAAACCAAAGGATGGATGAAAGCTTCAATCAAGCTTATTGATCCCAAAACGGTTATTAGAGAAAAACCTATGGTTTACTCTCTACAAGATAGAGAAGAATTTTCCAAACAAATCAAAGAATTACTTGATATGAGACTAATTATAGAATCAAAATCCCCTCATATGTCTCCTGCCTTTCTTGTCAATAAAGAAGCAGAGAAAAGAAGAGGAAAGAAGCGAATGGTTGTTAACTACAAAGCAATTAATGATGCAACTATTGGAGACTCACATAATCTCCCCAATATGCACGAACTCTTGACTCTTCTACGAGGAAAAAACATTTATTCAAGTTTCGACTGCAAGTCAGGTTTCTGGCAAGTTCTACTTGATGAAGAATCGCAGCTTCTCACTGCCTTCACATGTCCTGATGGACTCTTTCAATGGAAAGTACTACCCTTTGGGCTTAAACAAGCTCCTAGTATTTTTCAAAGACACATGCAGAATGCTCTTCGAGGCCTTGAAGGTTTCTGCACTGTATACGTTGATGACATCATGATCTTCAGCAAAAATGAACAAGAACACTATGTTCATGTCACACAGGTTCTCAGAACTATTTTAAAACATGGTATAATACTTTCAAAAAAGAAAGCTCATCTTTTCAAAACAAAAATCAATTTTTTAGGTTTAGAAATAAATGAAGGTACCCATTGTCCTCAAAAGCATATTCTTGAACATTTACATGACTTTCCAAATGTTTTAGAAGACAAAAAGCAACTACAAAGATTTCTTGGTGTTTTAACTTATGCTGAAACATATATTGAAAAACTTGCAGCCATGAGAAAACCTTTACAGGCAAAATTAAAAAAAGATGTCATTTGGAATTGGTCAAATGCTGATACAGACTACATCAAAAAGATAAAGAAAGTTTTAATCAATTTTCCAAAACTTTATCTTCCAAACATTGAAGACAGTTTAATTATTGAAACTGATGCTTCTGATGAATTTTGGGGAGGTGTTTTAAAAGCTAAAAACCCCAAAAACGAAGAACAAATTTGCAGGTACACCTCTGGCAGTTTCAAAGCAGCTGAGAAAAACTACCATAGCAATGAAAAAGAATTACTCGCTGTAAAAAGAGTTATTACAAAATTCTCTGTATATTTAACACCAGTAAATTTCCTGGTTCGTACAGATAATAAAAATTTTACTTATTTCCTCCGAACTAAGATTGCAGGAGATAACAAATTAGGCCGGCTAATACGTTGGCAAGAGTGGTTTTCACGATATACTTTCACTGTTGAACATCTCGCAGGAAACAAAAACGTACTGGCAGACTGCCTCACCCGTGACTTCAGGTATACCTTACATCATCCATGATCTCACTCGCTCCTCTCGAGCCCTATAAAAGGATATGATCCTCATGACATATTTCCTCACAAAAACTTCACCTACAAAAAAGAGAGGGGGAGATTAGAGAAAAAAGTAAACAAAATTTGAGTTTACAAAAATGGAAGACCTCAACACTTTGAGGATGAAGAAACAAATGCTCCTCATAGAGCTATCTGCAATTGAGCAGAAAATCAACTTGTATGAACAAGTAACAACGGTCACCAATGTACCGGAAAGCGAAAGCTCAAAAACAAAGGCTATTCCAGTGCAAACGGCACCTGGTAAAGAATCAACAAATCCGTTGAAAGCTGATGCTTTGCTAAAAAGCATAATAAAGGAGACAGCTACTCCTCTTCCTGATGGAAAAACTAGCTTGTTGGTTGATACCAATCCTTGTACTGAAGGAATCAGTAAAATGACAACCTTGTCACCCATTAACAAATCTGTGCAGGAGTTTACACCAGATTACAAAAAAGCTCTTAACAAAGAAGCTGAAAGATTTTATGTAATCTACAAAGGACCTCATGCCGGTGTTCATACTGACTGGGGAATTACAGAAACATTCTGTAAAGTTGATAAAGTTACTTGCAAAAAATTCAGAAATGAAGCATCTGCAAGATTAAGCCTTGCCACTTATCAAGACGATACAAGCAAGACTAACCAACCACTTCTTCGACCAAAAATTCATAAAGTCAAAGAAGCTCACAGAGACCAAAGGTTTGACGTTCCAAATGACGTTCAACAAATGGTTAACTATCCTGAAATCTCTTTCGAAGACTTCAGAACAATCTGGAAGAAAGCAAGAGCTGCATGCCCAGAAGACCTTGTTCATGAAAAGTTTTTCACTACGGACAAGAAAACAAAAAGTCTGTTCAACTTCCTCGAAGGATCAGATGCAAAATTAGTCTACCAAGCCTTTCAAGCTGGACTAATCGACAATATCTACCCAAGTTGCAACCTTCAAGAACTCATTTTCTTCCCAAGCAACATGGTAGAATCCATTAAAAACTTTCGAAAGAAAGTACTTAAAGCAAAAGATAATCCGATCTACATCAGATGCATCTCTTCACTCCCAGAATGGATTCAAGAATC
Organism: Lactuca serriola; assembly: GCF_051521515.1. NCBI lineage: Eukaryota > Viridiplantae > Streptophyta > Magnoliopsida > Asterales > Asteraceae > Lactuca > Lactuca serriola. Next base: position 69,765 of record NW_027629676.1, read on the forward strand.
AACTCTTTCTCCATACCACTTTCTGGAAATTGGTCTTTCTAAAGCCAATAGAGATATTGAACAATCTCAACCAATGGAAGACAAAGATCTACCTTTTACAGAGATTCTTCATCCCAATCGCATCAATGGTTTAAGAAGAATATCAGAAAAAATCATCGAGATTATCTCTGGTTCAAAAAAGAAGATTAATTATACCAACTCGCATTGTATAATTACAAGCTGGAGTTACAACAACACCAGCCAAGAAGATCTTCGTCAAGCCTCCAAGTTTGGCGAAAAATTCATGAACAATAGCATGGAAGTATCCAATGCTACACGCCAACACTTCTGCCGACATGCAGAACAACTTTTTGAAGAACATCTTTGTCACTTTTGCGAAAGCAAAGATTCGGAGACAATGGAGGGACCCCCCTCTGAAGATGACAAATCATCATCATCTTAAAGAAAGATGCTTCACGTGTCAAATGGCCCCAGCCACTCAAAATAATAATGCGCTTCTTCATTATTAGAAGCTTTCTAGCTGTCCACAATAATGTAATCTTTTGTGGATAAAAACGTCATGCCTGACATATTAGGCAAGGATCAGACCCTCTCAATGTATCTATAAATTGAGAGTTATGTTTTGTTTGAAGGAATCGGAAGAACGAGTGCAAGAAAAAACACTCTCTATCTAGTAAATTTTCAGTTCAATGTCTAGTGAGTAATTCCTCCCTTAGAAGGGGAAAAATGTAAAATATTGTAAGAGTCTTCCCTTTTTGGGAACTCTGTTATCAATAAATCTTTGTTTTGTTATTTTTGAGTGTTCATACAATTTAGAGTGATGAAACTTGTAAGTGACAGAGTGTCAGGTCGACGATGATTAACAGTACCACAGGCACCATGCCAACAGGGAAAGCAACCACACAGACCAAAGAACGACACAGGCTGGCTTGAATAGTTTCTATCTATGTAAGTATAACACTCACTACATCACAATTATACATTTATTGATACAAGAGTCTTCTTTTCACAATTTTTATATTTATTCCCTTCTTTGTTAAAACATAAATTCCGTACACATCCACACACCCCAACTGGTATCAGAGCCAGGATAAATATGGCATTACATTATAATAAAACACTTTACAGAGTAAAGTTTGAACATATTCATAATAAAGAGATTGAAATCTCTCAACATAAAAAAATACTTTTTAATAATAAAAAAGACTTGGTGCATATAGATTTCAGAATTCTACAAGCACAAAATAAACATACTCATGAATATATACCAAACTTGGTTAATATACGTATGTATCTCCTGCATAAGCAAAAAGTACATCAAGAACATCTTGATAGAAATAAAAAATTAGTTTCAAAACTCAGAAAGTTTATTTTAACTTGTTAGCTTTTCTTAAAATGAATAATGAAATTTTCAACAACACTGAAGAAAATAATTCAGAAGAAAAACAAATCTTAACTTATGTTGAAGATGAAGACGGCTTTCATGCAAATCTTTTAATAAAACAAGACCTTCTCTCTCGAGTTAAGAAAATTGATTTAAAAATAAAGAAAGAAAACATTTTCAAAAATGTTCCTTCTAAACTTAGTATTCTAAATCCCCTTAAAAGGAAAAATGAAATCTTCTACTTTGTTAGTACTAAAGAAATGTCCGTAGACATAAAAGATACAATAGGAGCTGTCTTTCTACCCCTTTTAACTAAGGAACAAATACATAATAACTTAAAAAGTATTCCAGTTGAGATTAGATCAAAAATTAGAATGGTCCATATCGGAGCTGTAAAAATTTTGTTAAAATCCCAATTCCAAGCAGGAATAAATTCTCCCATAAAAATGGCCTTAATTGACAACAGAATTACTGACAGACAGGACTGCATCTTAGGTGCTGCAAAGGGAAACCTTGCTTACCAAAAGTTTATGTTTTCAGTCTATCCAAAGTTTGCTCTGGATTTAAAATCTGCAAATATAGATAAAACCTTATCTTTTATACATCACTTTGAAAGAAGTGACCTAATGAGTCCAGGTGATAAACCTTTCACCATAACATATCTCATAGGATATGCCCTGACCAACAGTCACCATAGCATAGACTATAAGAAAGACGAGTACATCGAACTTGATGATGTCTTTTCAGAAATAGGCCATGTCAAAGATAAACAATTCTGCGACATAAATCCTCAAGAAAACTCTTGGGTTTTAAATATAGCTAGAAATAAAAAAGCTCTAGGAGAAACTCTTAGACCAAGAATTTCTATGGATTCACTCCACATAGGAGAAAGCTCGGAGAGAAAAGATAATAACTTAATAAGAAACATGTCTTTAAAAATTGATAGTCTACGCCAGAATATCAAACAAATCACTGACATTATAAATGAATAATAAAATTGATTTTCCTCATTTCTATAAAAAAGGTAAAACAGTCAAAATTAAAACTCTTGACGATAATACTGAAAAGAAAGAATACGTTTTCTCTACTTCTGGTAAAGCTGGTGTTCAAACAATCGTAAATCATTGCAATAATCTCAACCAAATCATTGCAAGATGTCTTTTAAAAACTTCAAAAATAAGCCATTATCTTGGTATTTCAAAAGATATTTCTACAGATATTTCAAAAAATAAAATACCTTTTAACCAATTTAAAAACGATTTAGCCTTTATGGTTAAAAACAATCTTGATAAAAAAGATTTTGAAAAATTCTTCGAAGTTATTGAAAGACAAAATAAATTAACTATCAAGTTAACCCAGTCTATTGACAAACATTCTATTCTTTTAGAAAACTCTTTAAAAAATAACCAATTTGTTGAAGAAGTCGCCAAAAAGGCAAATATTGAGGGCACTCTTAAGGAAACCAACATTAAGATCACTAATATACATGATCAGTTAAAACAACTAATAGGATGACCTCGATACCCGAGCTCAATAGATCAATCACCTCGATACCCGAGCTCAATAGATCAATCAATCTCCTTAATGAAAAAATAGATGGGCTGATTATAAACTTGGACTTAACATTCAATAAATACGTAACCATTACCCAGTTGGAAGTAGCATCTGCAAAAATTATTGCAGACATTACTAAAGAGTTATCTGAAAAGATTGACTCTTGCCCATGTAATAAAGACATACTTGAGCACATCAAGAATATCTCCATCATAGAACAAAAAACCAAGCCTGGAAAATATTCAGGTCTTAAGAAATACTCACCTCCCAATCCTAGTGTTGGAAACCCTGACTTAGGAAGCTCAAAAGATTCCCAGAAAATTAACATTTTCAAGAAAGAATAAAAATGAAAGAAACAATCTCTGAACGTCTCGAGAAATATTTCTTTAACCTTCAATATGAAGATTATGATAAAACTGACCAAAAGCTTATTCAGCTTTTATCTTTAGAAACTGAAGAATGTGAAGAATTGTATCAAAAAGAACCCAAACTTTTTGATCAATATTTTAGAATGACTAAAATAAATGAACCCGACACTGAATCAGAACAAGAAGATAATTTTAAAACAAATACAAAGACTGTTAAGTTCGAATATTCAGATATGGAAGATGATGAAGCAGAATCTTCTTATACAGCCACAAGAAGAGGCAATAAAAAGAAATACGAGTTCAAAATGCCTGTCCACAATGGAATTCCAAATAGTGGCCAAGGACCCAATACGATCAATGTACTCAATATTGATTGTATCCAAGATTTAAAACTCAGAGAAAGAGTTGTAGAAAAATGGGTTACTGAGATTTCACTAATCTTACAAACAAATCCAGATGAATTTGAAAAAGCAAAAAATGTTCTACTACTTTTAGAACACAAAACTGATGGAATCGTACAGAAATTCCTAAGAAACAATAATTGGAATGAAGAACTGCATGGCTCAGATCTTTTTGATAATCTCATAAATGTCATATACACTACTTTCTTAGGTCTTGATTATATTTCTAATAAAGACTTCACCATTAATAAGAAGGTTGACATAGCAAGAGTTTCAATGACTAAACTCCAATTACATGATATTAGTCTTCTCGACAAATACACATGTATGTATGAATCATATTTGTATGATATTCCACAGAGAAGCGAATATGCGCAATGGATATCTGCTTATCTCATGAAAATTCCAATTATTGGAGAAACCTGTACAGACAGATGGAAAAAAGAAGCTACTGGAGAAATCCAGCAAACCAGTCTTTCTTACGCAACAAAAATTGCAAAAGAAGAAATTGATAGAATCTGTCAAGACAGATATAAACAACAAAAGCTTAAAACAATAAGCAAAGATTGTTGTAGCATTCTCTCTGATTTCAAAAACTTTGATATTGGAAAGAAAAATTATACTAAGAAAAAGCATAAAAACAAAAAGAAATACAAATCTTTTTGGAAAAAGAAAAGAAAAAAATTTTCACCAGGAAAATACTTCAAGAAACCATCAAAAGAAACACCTAAGAAAACTACTTCTTGTCCGCAAGGAAAGAAAAAGTGTAGGTGTTGGATCTGCAATGAAGAAGGACACTACGCAAACGAATGTCCAAATAGAAAAAAATACCCTGACAAAGTCAAGGTTTTACAAACCGCTAACAATGGAGGCTATGAAGCTCTTGAAGAAGAGTATGATGGTACGCAACATGTTTTTATATATCATGTTGAAACAGAATCTTCATCAGACACTGAAGAATACGAATCAACAACGGATGACTCAGACTAGTCCCATACATACCTCGCTTTTCAGGGAGGAGGAGATTAACCATTTTTGCGTAAACCTCCAGAAGATTGATGATTCCCTTATCATGAATCTTACTAATCCAAACTCTATTTATGTTTCTGCCTTCCTTAACTTTAAAGGATATAAAAAATTTAGAGTACATTGTTTTGTAGACACAGGTGCATCTTTATGTCTTGCAAGCAAATTCGTCATTCCGGATGAACTCTGGGAAAACGCTCCCAAAGAAATTAGTGCCACTATTGCAAATGGTGAAACCATAAAAATTAATAAAGTTTGTAGAAATATTAATCTCGAACTTTCAGGAGAACATTTCAATGTTCCCACTATTTACCAACAAAATTCAGGAATTGATATCATAATTGGTAACAACTTCTGTCAAGTCTATGGACCATTCATACAATGGATAGATAGAATTGCCTTTCATCTTAATAATGATATGGTAATTATAAAAAAGGTTACAGAGGCCTATAGCAAAGGAAAACCAGGTTTTCTTGAAACTCAAGAAAAAGGTTCTAAAGAAAAACAAATTCCAGGTACTAATATAACTCATGAAGAGATTAATAAAGAAAGGATTATTTCTATTCAAACTACCAGGTTCAAACAGATTGAAGATCTTCTTGAAAAAGTTTGTTCTGAAAATCCTATTGATCCAAATAAAACCAAAGGATGGATGAAAGCTTCAATCAAGCTTATTGATCCCAAAACGGTTATTAGAGAAAAACCTATGGTTTACTCTCTACAAGATAGAGAAGAATTTTCCAAACAAATCAAAGAATTACTTGATATGAGACTAATTATAGAATCAAAATCCCCTCATATGTCTCCTGCCTTTCTTGTCAATAAAGAAGCAGAGAAAAGAAGAGGAAAGAAGCGAATGGTTGTTAACTACAAAGCAATTAATGATGCAACTATTGGAGACTCACATAATCTCCCCAATATGCACGAACTCTTGACTCTTCTACGAGGAAAAAACATTTATTCAAGTTTCGACTGCAAGTCAGGTTTCTGGCAAGTTCTACTTGATGAAGAATCGCAGCTTCTCACTGCCTTCACATGTCCTGATGGACTCTTTCAATGGAAAGTACTACCCTTTGGGCTTAAACAAGCTCCTAGTATTTTTCAAAGACACATGCAGAATGCTCTTCGAGGCCTTGAAGGTTTCTGCACTGTATACGTTGATGACATCATGATCTTCAGCAAAAATGAACAAGAACACTATGTTCATGTCACACAGGTTCTCAGAACTATTTTAAAACATGGTATAATACTTTCAAAAAAGAAAGCTCATCTTTTCAAAACAAAAATCAATTTTTTAGGTTTAGAAATAAATGAAGGTACCCATTGTCCTCAAAAGCATATTCTTGAACATTTACATGACTTTCCAAATGTTTTAGAAGACAAAAAGCAACTACAAAGATTTCTTGGTGTTTTAACTTATGCTGAAACATATATTGAAAAACTTGCAGCCATGAGAAAACCTTTACAGGCAAAATTAAAAAAAGATGTCATTTGGAATTGGTCAAATGCTGATACAGACTACATCAAAAAGATAAAGAAAGTTTTAATCAATTTTCCAAAACTTTATCTTCCAAACATTGAAGACAGTTTAATTATTGAAACTGATGCTTCTGATGAATTTTGGGGAGGTGTTTTAAAAGCTAAAAACCCCAAAAACGAAGAACAAATTTGCAGGTACACCTCTGGCAGTTTCAAAGCAGCTGAGAAAAACTACCATAGCAATGAAAAAGAATTACTCGCTGTAAAAAGAGTTATTACAAAATTCTCTGTATATTTAACACCAGTAAATTTCCTGGTTCGTACAGATAATAAAAATTTTACTTATTTCCTCCGAACTAAGATTGCAGGAGATAACAAATTAGGCCGGCTAATACGTTGGCAAGAGTGGTTTTCACGATATACTTTCACTGTTGAACATCTCGCAGGAAACAAAAACGTACTGGCAGACTGCCTCACCCGTGACTTCAGGTATACCTTACATCATCCATGATCTCACTCGCTCCTCTCGAGCCCTATAAAAGGATATGATCCTCATGACATATTTCCTCACAAAAACTTCACCTACAAAAAAGAGAGGGGGAGATTAGAGAAAAAAGTAAACAAAATTTGAGTTTACAAAAATGGAAGACCTCAACACTTTGAGGATGAAGAAACAAATGCTCCTCATAGAGCTATCTGCAATTGAGCAGAAAATCAACTTGTATGAACAAGTAACAACGGTCACCAATGTACCGGAAAGCGAAAGCTCAAAAACAAAGGCTATTCCAGTGCAAACGGCACCTGGTAAAGAATCAACAAATCCGTTGAAAGCTGATGCTTTGCTAAAAAGCATAATAAAGGAGACAGCTACTCCTCTTCCTGATGGAAAAACTAGCTTGTTGGTTGATACCAATCCTTGTACTGAAGGAATCAGTAAAATGACAACCTTGTCACCCATTAACAAATCTGTGCAGGAGTTTACACCAGATTACAAAAAAGCTCTTAACAAAGAAGCTGAAAGATTTTATGTAATCTACAAAGGACCTCATGCCGGTGTTCATACTGACTGGGGAATTACAGAAACATTCTGTAAAGTTGATAAAGTTACTTGCAAAAAATTCAGAAATGAAGCATCTGCAAGATTAAGCCTTGCCACTTATCAAGACGATACAAGCAAGACTAACCAACCACTTCTTCGACCAAAAATTCATAAAGTCAAAGAAGCTCACAGAGACCAAAGGTTTGACGTTCCAAATGACGTTCAACAAATGGTTAACTATCCTGAAATCTCTTTCGAAGACTTCAGAACAATCTGGAAGAAAGCAAGAGCTGCATGCCCAGAAGACCTTGTTCATGAAAAGTTTTTCACTACGGACAAGAAAACAAAAAGTCTGTTCAACTTCCTCGAAGGATCAGATGCAAAATTAGTCTACCAAGCCTTTCAAGCTGGACTAATCGACAATATCTACCCAAGTTGCAACCTTCAAGAACTCATTTTCTTCCCAAGCAACATGGTAGAATCCATTAAAAACTTTCGAAAGAAAGTACTTAAAGCAAAAGATAATCCGATCTACATCAGATGCATCTCTTCACTCCCAGAATGGATTCAAGAATCAACTCTTTCTCCATACCACTTTCTGGAAATTGGTCTTTCTAAAGCCAATAGAGATATTGAACAATCTCAACCAATGGAAGACAAAGATCTACCTTTTACAGAGATTCTTCATCCCAATCGCATCAATGGTTTAAGAAGAATATCAGAAAAAATCATCGAGATTATCTCTGGTTCAAAAAAGAAGATTAATTATACCAACTCGCATTGTATAATTACAAGCTGGAGTTACAACAACACCAGCCAAGAAGATCTTCGTCAAGCCTCCAAGTTTGGCGAAAAATTCATGAACAATAGCATGGAAGTATCCAATGCTACACGCCAACACTTCTGCCGACATGCAGAACAACTTTTTGAAGAACATCTTTGTCACTTTTGCGAAAGCAAAGATTCGGAGACAATGGAGGGACCCCCCTCTGAAGATGACAAATCATCATCATCTTAAAGAAAGATGCTTCACGTGTCAAATGGCCCCAGCCACTCAAAATAATAATGCGCTTCTTCATTATTAGAAGCTTTCTAGCTGTCCACAATAATGTAATCTTTTGTGGATAAAAACGTCATGCCTGACATATTAGGCAAGGATCAGACCCTCTCAATGTATCTATAAATTGAGAGTTATGTTTTGTTTGAAGGAATCGCAAGAACGAGTGCAAGAAAAAACACTCTCTATCTAGTAAATTTTCAGTTCAATGTCTAGTGAGTAATTCCTCCCTTAGAAGGGGAAAAATGTAAAATATTGTAAGAGTCTTCCCTTTTTGGGAACTCTGTTATCAATAAATCTTTGTTTTGTTATTTTTGAGTGTTCATACAATTTAGAGTGATGAAACTTGTAAGTGACAGAGTGTCAGGTCGACGATGATTAACAGTACCACAGGCACCATGCCAACAGGGAAAGCAACCACACAGACCAAAGAACGACACAGGCTGGCTTGAATAGTTTCTATCTATGTAAGTATAACACTCACTACATCACAATTATACATTTATTGATACAAGTGAATAAATATGTTTTAACAAAGATTTTCCTGGTGATGTGTACGGAATTTATGTTTTAACAAAGAAGGGAATAAATATAAAAATTGTGAAAAGAAGACTCTTGTATCAATAAATGTATAATTGTGATGTAGTGAGTGTTATACTTACATAGATAGAAACTATTCAAGCCAGCCTGTGTCGTTCTTTGGTCTGTGTGGTTGCTTTCCCTGTTGGCATGGTGCCTGTGGTACTGTTAATCATCGTCGACCTGACACTCTGTCACTTACAAGTTTCATCACTCTAAATTGTATGAACACTCAAAAATAACAAAACAAAGATTTATTGATAACAGAGTTCCCAAAAAGGGAAGACTCTTACAATATTTTACATTTTTCCCCTTCTAAGGGAGGAATTACTCACTAGACATTGAACTGAAAATTTACTAGATAGAGAGTGTTTTTTCTTGCACTCGTTCTTGCGATTCCTTCAAACAAAACATAACTCTCAATTTATAGATACATTGAGAGGGTCTGATCCTTGCCTAATATGTCAGGCATGACGTTTTTATCCACAAAAGATTACATTATTGTGGACAGCTAGAAAGCTTCTAATAATGAAGAAGCGCATTATTATTTTGAGTGGCTGGGGCCATTTGACACGTGAAGCATCTTTCTTTAAGATGATGATGATTTGTCATCTTCAGAGGGGGGTCCCTCCATTGTCTCCGAATCTTTGCTTTCGCAAAAGTGACAAAGATGTTCTTCAAAAAGTTGTTCTGCATGTCGGCAGAAGTGTTGGCGTGTAGCATTGGATACTTCCATGCTATTGTTCATGAATTTTTCGCCAAACTTGGAGGCTTGACGAAGATCTTCTTGGCTGGTGTTGTTGTAACTCCAGCTTGTAATTATACAATGCGAGTTGGTATAATTAATCTTCTTTTTTGAACCAGAGATAATCTCGATGATTTTTTCTGATATTCTTCTTAAACCATTGATGCGATTGGGATGAAGAATCTCTGTAAAAGGTAGATCTTTGTCTTCCATTGGTTGAGATTGTTCAATATCTCTATTGGCTTTAGAAAGACCAATTTCCAGAAAGTGGTATGGAGAAAGAGTTGATTCTTGAATCCATTCTGGGAGTGAAGAGATGCATCTGATGTAGATCGGATTATCTTTTGCTTTAAGTACTTTCTTTCGAAAGTTTTTAATGGATTCTACCATGTTGCTTGGGAAGAAAATGAGTTCTTGAAGGTTGCAACTTGGGTAGATATTGTCGATTAGTCCAGCTTGAAAGGCTTGGTAGACTAATTTTGCATCTGATCCTTCGAGGAAGTTGAACAGACTTTTTGTTTTCTTGTCCGTAGTGAAAAACTTTTCATGAACAAGGTCTTCTGGGCATGCAGCTCTTGCTTTCTTCCAGATTGTTCTGAAGTCTTCGAAAGAGATTTCAGGATAGTTAACCATTTGTTGAACGTCATTTGGAACGTCAAACCTTTGGTCTCTGTGAGCTTCTTTGACTTTATGAATTTTTGGTCGAAGAAGTGGTTGGTTAGTCTTGCTTGTATCGTCTTGATAAGTGGCAAGGCTTAATCTTGCAGATGCTTCATTTCTGAATTTTTTGCAAGTAACTTTATCAACTTTACAGAATGTTTCTGTAATTCCCCAGTCAGTATGAACACCGGCATGAGGTCCTTTGTAGATTACATAAAATCTTTCAGCTTCTTTGTTAAGAGCTTTTTTGTAATCTGGTGTAAACTCCTGCACAGATTTGTTAATGGGTGACAAGGTTGTCATTTTACTGATTCCTTCAGTACAAGGATTGGTATCAACCAACAAGCTAGTTTTTCCATCAGGAAGAGGAGTAGCTGTCTCCTTTATTATGCTTTTTAGCAAAGCATCAGCTTTCAACGGATTTGTTGATTCTTTACCAGGTGCCGTTTGCACTGGAATAGCCTTTGTTTTTGAGCTTTCGCTTTCCGGTACATTGGTGACCGTTGTTACTTGTTCATACAAGTTGATTTTCTGCTCAATTGCAGATAGCTCTATGAGGAGCATTTGTTTCTTCATCCTCAAAGTGTTGAGGTCTTCCATTTTTGTAAACTCAAATTTTGTTTACTTTTTTCTCTAATCTCCCCCTCTCTTTTTTGTAGGTGAAGTTTTTGTGAGGAAATATGTCATGAGGATCATATCCTTTTATAGGGCTCGAGAGGAGCGAGTGAGATCATGGATGATGTAAGGTATACCTGAAGTCACGGGTGAGGCAGTCTGCCAGTACGTTTTTGTTTCCTGCGAGATGTTCAACAGTGAAAGTATATCGTGAAAACCACTCTTGCCAACGTATTAGCCGGCCTAATTTGTTATCTCCTGCAATCTTAGTTCGGAGGAAATAAGTAAAATTTTTATTATCTGTACGAACCAGGAAATTTACTGGTGTTAAATATACAGAGAATTTTGTAATAACTCTTTTTACAGCGAGTAATTCTTTTTCATTGCTATGGTAGTTTTTCTCAGCTGCTTTGAAACTGCCAGAGGTGTACCTGCAAATTTGTTCTTCGTTTTTGGGGTTTTTAGCTTTTAAAACACCTCCCCAAAATTCATCAGAAGCATCAGTTTCAATAATTAAACTGTCTTCAATGTTTGGAAGATAAAGTTTTGGAAAATTGATTAAAACTTTCTTTATCTTTTTGATGTAGTCTGTATCAGCATTTGACCAATTCCAAATGACATCTTTTTTTAATTTTGCCTGTAAAGGTTTTCTCATGGCTGCAAGTTTTTCAATATATGTTTCAGCATAAGTTAAAACACCAAGAAATCTTTGTAGTTGCTTTTTGTCTTCTAAAACATTTGGAAAGTCATGTAAATGTTCAAGAATATGCTTTTGAGGACAATGGGTACCTTCATTTATTTCTAAACCTAAAAAATTGATTTTTGTTTTGAAAAGATGAGCTTTCTTTTTTGAAAGTATTATACCATGTTTTAAAATAGTTCTGAGAACCTGTGTGACATGAACATAGTGTTCTTGTTCATTTTTGCTGAAGATCATGATGTCATCAACGTATACAGTGCAGAAACCTTCAAGGCCTCGAAGAGCATTCTGCATGTGTCTTTGAAAAATACTAGGAGCTTGTTTAAGCCCAAAGGGTAGTACTTTCCATTGAAAGAGTCCATCAGGACATGTGAAGGCAGTGAGAAGCTGCGATTCTTCATCAAGTAGAACTTGCCAGAAACCTGACTTGCAGTCGAAACTTGAATAAATGTTTTTTCCTCGTAGAAGAGTCAAGAGTTCGTGCATATTGGGGAGATTATGTGAGTCTCCAATAGTTGCATCATTAATTGCTTTGTAGTTAACAACCATTCGCTTCTTTCCTCTTCTTTTCTCTGCTTCTTTATTGACAAGAAAGGCAGGAGACATATGAGGGGATTTTGATTCTATAATTAGTCTCATATCAAGTAATTCTTTGATTTGTTTGGAAAATTCTTCTCTATCTTGTAGAGAGTAAACCATAGGTTTTTCTCTAATAACCGTTTTGGGATCAATAAGCTTGATTGAAGCTTTCATCCATCCTTTGGTTTTATTTGGATCAATAGGATTTTCAGAACAAACTTTTTCAAGAAGATCTTCAATCTGTTTGAACCTGGTAGTTTGAATAGAAATAATCCTTTCTTTATTAATCTCTTCATGAGTTATATTAGTACCTGGAATTTGTTTTTCTTTAGAACCTTTTTCTTGAGTTTCAAGAAAACCTGGTTTTCCTTTGCTATAGGCCTCTGTAACCTTTTTTATAATTACCATATCATTATTAAGATGAAAGGCAATTCTATCTATCCATTGTATGAATGGTCCATAGACTTGACAGAAGTTGTTACCAATTATGATATCAATTCCTGAATTTTGTTGGTAAATAGTGGGAACATTGAAATGTTCTCCTGAAAGTTCGAGATTAATATTTCTACAAACTTTATTAATTTTTATGGTTTCACCATTTGCAATAGTGGCACTAATTTCTTTGGGAGCGTTTTCCCAGAGTTCATCCGGAATGACGAATTTGCTTGCAAGACATAAAGATGCACCTGTGTCTACAAAACAATGTACTCTAAATTTTTTATATCCTTTAAAGTTAAGGAAGGCAGAAACATAAATAGAGTTTGGATTAGTAAGATTCATGATAAGGGAATCATCAATCTTCTGGAGGTTTACGCAAAAATGGTTAATCTCCTCCTCCCTGAAAAGCGAGGTATGTATGGGACTAGTCTGAGTCATCCGTTGTTGATTCGTATTCTTCAGTGTCTGATGAAGATTCTGTTTCAACATGATATATAAAAACATGTTGCGTACCATCATACTCTTCTTCAAGAGCTTCATAGCCTCCATTGTTAGCGGTTTGTAAAACCTTGACTTTGTCAGGGTATTTTTTTCTATTTGGACATTCGTTTGCGTAGTGTCCTTCTTCATTGCAGATCCAACACCTACACTTTTTCTTTCCTTGCGGACAAGAAGTAGTTTTCTTAGGTGTTTCTTTTGATGGTTTCTTGAAGTATTTTCCTGGTGAAAATTTTTTTCTTTTCTTTTTCCAAAAAGATTTGTATTTCTTTTTGTTTTTATGCTTTTTCTTAGTATAATTTTTCTTTCCAATATCAAAGTTTTTGAAATCAGAGAGAATGCTACAACAATCTTTGCTTATTGTTTTAAGCTTTTGTTGTTTATATCTGTCTTGACAGATTCTATCAATTTCTTCTTTTGCAATTTTTGTTGCGTAAGAAAGACTGGTTTGCTGGATTTCTCCAGTAGCTTCTTTTTTCCATCTGTCTGTACAGGTTTCTCCAATAATTGGAATTTTCATGAGATAAGCAGATATCCATTGCGCATATTCGCTTCTCTGTGGAATATCATACAAATATGATTCATACATACATGTGTATTTGTCGAGAAGACTAATATCATGTAATTGGAGTTTAGTCATTGAAACTCTTGCTATGTCAACCTTCTTATTAATGGTGAAGTCTTTATTAGAAATATAATCAAGACCTAAGAAAGTAGTGTATATGACATTTATGAGATTATCAAAAAGATCTGAGCCATGCAGTTCTTCATTCCAATTATTGTTTCTTAGGAATTTCTGTACGATTCCATCAGTTTTGTGTTCTAAAAGTAGTAGAACATTTTTTGCTTTTTCAAATTCATCTGGATTTGTTTGTAAGATTAGTGAAATCTCAGTAACCCATTTTTCTACAACTCTTTCTCTGAGTTTTAAATCTTGGATACAATCAATATTGAGTACATTGATCGTATTGGGTCCTTGGCCACTATTTGGAATTCCATTGTGGACAGGCATTTTGAACTCGTATTTCTTTTTATTGCCTCTTCTTGTGGCTGTATAAGAAGATTCTGCTTCATCATCTTCCATATCTGAATATTCGAACTTAACAGTCTTTGTATTTGTTTTAAAATTATCTTCTTGTTCTGATTCAGTGTCGGGTTCATTTATTTTAGTCATTCTAAAATATTGATCAAAAAGTTTGGGTTCTTTTTGATACAATTCTTCACATTCTTCAGTTTCTAAAGATAAAAGCTGAATAAGCTTTTGGTCAGTTTTATCATAATCTTCATATTGAAGGTTAAAGAAATATTTCTCGAGACGTTCAGAGATTGTTTCTTTCATTTTTATTCTTTCTTGAAAATGTTAATTTTCTGGGAATCTTTTGAGCTTCCTAAGTCAGGGTTTCCAACACTAGGATTGGGAGGTGAGTATTTCTTAAGACCTGAATATTTTCCAGGCTTGGTTTTTTGTTCTATGATGGAGATATTCTTGATGTGCTCAAGTATGTCTTTATTACATGGGCAAGAGTCAATCTTTTCAGATAACTCTTTAGTAATGTCTGCAATAATTTTTGCAGATGCTACTTCCAACTGGGTAATGGTTACGTATTTATTGAATGTTAAGTCCAAGTTTATAATCAGCCCATCTATTTTTTCATTAAGGAGATTGATTGATCTATTGAGCTCGGGTATCGAGGTGATTGATCTATTGAGCTCGGGTATCGAGGTCATCCTATTAGTTGTTTTAACTGATCATGTATATTAGTGATCTTAATGTTGGTTTCCTTAAGAGTGCCCTCAATATTTGCCTTTTTGGCGACTTCTTCAACAAATTGGTTATTTTTTAAAGAGTTTTCTAAAAGAATAGAATGTTTGTCAATAGACTGGGTTAACTTGATAGTTAATTTATTTTGTCTTTCAATAACTTCGAAGAATTTTTCAAAATCTTTTTTATCAAGATTGTTTTTAACCATAAAGGCTAAATCGTTTTTAAATTGGTTAAAAGGTATTTTATTTTTTGAAATATCTGTAGAAATATCTTTTGAAATACCAAGATAATGGCTTATTTTTGAAGTTTTTAAAAGACATCTTGCAATGATTTGGTTGAGATTATTGCAATGATTTACGATTGTTTGAACACCAGCTTTACCAGAAGTAGAGAAAACGTATTCTTTCTTTTCAGTATTATCGTCAAGAGTTTTAATTTTGACTGTTTTACCTTTTTTATAGAAATGAGGAAAATCAATTTTATTATTCATTTATAATGTCAGTGATTTGTTTGATATTCTGGCGTAGACTATCAATTTTTAAAGACATGTTTCTTATTAAGTTATTATCTTTTCTCTCCGAGCTTTCTCCTATGTGGAGTGAATCCATAGAAATTCTTGGTCTAAGAGTTTCTCCTAGAGCTTTTTTATTTCTAGCTATATTTAAAACCCAAGAGTTTTCTTGAGGATTTATGTCGCAGAATTGTTTATCTTTGACATGGCCTATTTCTGAAAAGACATCATCAAGTTCGATGTACTCGTCTTTCTTATAGTCTATGCTATGGTGACTGTTGGTCAGGGCATATCCTATGAGATATGTTATGGTGAAAGGTTTATCACCTGGACTCATTAGGTCACTTCTTTCAAAGTGATGTATAAAAGATAAGGTTTTATCTATATTTGCAGATTTTAAATCCAGAGCAAACTTTGGATAGACTGAAAACATAAACTTTTGGTAAGCAAGGTTTCCCTTTGCAGCACCTAAGATGCAGTCCTGTCTGTCAGTAATTCTGTTGTCAATTAAGGCCATTTTTATGGGAGAATTTATTCCTGCTTGGAATTGGGATTTTAACAAAATTTTTACAGCTCCGATATGGACCATTCTAATTTTTGATCTAATCTCAACTGGAATACTTTTTAAGTTATTATGTATTTGTTCCTTAGTTAAAAGGGGTAGAAAGACAGCTCCTATTGTATCTTTTATGTCTACGGACATTTCTTTAGTACTAACAAAGTAGAAGATTTCATTTTTCCTTTTAAGGGGATTTAGAATACTAAGTTTAGAAGGAACATTTTTGAAAATGTTTTCTTTCTTTATTTTTAAATCAATTTTCTTAACTCGAGAGAGAAGGTCTTGTTTTATTAAAAGATTTGCATGAAAGCCGTCTTCATCTTCAACATAAGTTAAGATTTGTTTTTCTTCTGAATTATTTTCTTCAGTGTTGTTGAAAATTTCATTATTCATTTTAAGAAAAGCTAACAAGTTAAAATAAACTTTCTGAGTTTTGAAACTAATTTTTTATTTCTATCAAGATGTTCTTGATGTACTTTTTGCTTATGCAGGAGATACATACGTATATTAACCAAGTTTGGTATATATTCATGAGTATGTTTATTTTGTGCTTGTAGAATTCTGAAATCTATATGCACCAAGTCTTTTTTATTATTAAAAAGTATTTTTTTATGTTGAGAGATTTCAATCTCTTTATTATGAATATGTTCAAACTTTACTCTGTAAAGTGTTTTATTATAATGTAATGCCATATTTATCAAGGCTCTGATACCAGTTGGGGTGTGTGGATGTGTACGGAATTTATGTTTTAACAAAGAAGGGAATAAATATAAAAATTGTGAAAAGAAGACTCTTGTATCAATAAATGTATAATTGTGATGTAGTGAGTGTTATACTTACATAGATAGAAACTATTCAAGCCAGCCTGTGTCGTTCTTTGGTCTGTGTGGTTGCTTTCCCTGTTGGCATGGTGCCTGTGGTACTGTTAATCATCGTCGACCTGACACTCTGTCACTTACAAGTTTCATCACTCTAAATTGTATGAACACTCAAAAATAACAAAACAAAGATTTATTGATAACAGAGTTCCCAAAAAGGGAAGACTCTTACAATATTTTACATTTTTCCCCTTCTAAGGGAGGAATTACTCACTAGACATTGAACTGAAAATTTACTAGATAGAGAGTGTTTTTTCTTGCACTCGTTCTTGCGATTCCTTCAAACAAAACATAACTCTCAATTTATAGATACATTGAGAGGGTCTGATCCTTGCCTAATATGTCAGGCATGACGTTTTTATCCACAAAAGATTACATTATTGTGGACAGCTAGAAAGCTTCTAATAATGAAGAAGCGCATTATTATTTTGAGTGGCTGGGGCCATTTGACACGTGAAGCATCTTTCTTTAAGATGATGATGATTTGTCATCTTCAGAGGGGGGTCCCTCCATTGTCTCCGAATCTTTGCTTTCGCAAAAGTGACAAAGATGTTCTTCAAAAAGTTGTTCTGCATGTCGGCAGAAGTGTTGGCGTGTAGCATTGGATACTTCCATGCTATTGTTCATGAATTTTTCGCCAAACTTGGAGGCTTGACGAAGATCTTCTTGGCTGGTGTTGTTGTAACTCCAGCTTGTAATTATACAATGCGAGTTGGTATAATTAATCTTCTTTTTTGAACCAGAGATAATCTCGATGATTTTTTCTGATATTCTTCTTAAACCATTGATGCGATTGGGATGAAGAATCTCTGTAAAAGGTAGATCTTTGTCTTCCATTGGTTGAGATTGTTCAATATCTCTATTGGCTTTAGAAAGACCAATTTCCAGAAAGTGGTATGGAGAAAGAGTTGATTCTTGAATCCATTCTGGGAGTGAAGAGATGCATCTGATGTAGATCGGATTATCTTTTGCTTTAAGTACTTTCTTTCGAAAGTTTTTAATGGATTCTACCATGTTGCTTGGGAAGAAAATGAGTTCTTGAAGGTTGCAACTTGGGTAGATATTGTCGATTAGTCCAGCTTGAAAGGCTTGGTAGACTAATTTTGCATCTGATCCTTCGAGGAAGTTGAACAGACTTTTTGTTTTCTTGTCCGTAGTGAAAAACTTTTCATGAACAAGGTCTTCTGGGCATGCAGCTCTTGCTTTCTTCCAGATTGTTCTGAAGTCTTCGAAAGAGATTTCAGGATAGTTAACCATTTGTTGAACGTCATTTGGAACGTCAAACCTTTGGTCTCTGTGAGCTTCTTTGACTTTATGAATTTTTGGTCGAAGAAGTGGTTGGTTAGTCTTGCTTGTATCGTCTTGATAAGTGGCAAGGCTTAATCTTGCAGATGCTTCATTTCTGAATTTTTTGCAAGTAACTTTATCAACTTTACAGAATGTTTCTGTAATTCCCCAGTCAGTATGAACACCGGCATGAGGTCCTTTGTAGATTACATAAAATCTTTCAGCTTCTTTGTTAAGAGCTTTTTTGTAATCTGGTGTAAACTCCTGCACAGATTTGTTAATGGGTGACAAGGTTGTCATTTTACTGATTCCTTCAGTACAAGGATTGGTATCAACCAACAAGCTAGTTTTTCCATCAGGAAGAGGAGTAGCTGTCTCCTTTATTATGCTTTTTAGCAAAGCATCAGCTTTCAACGGATTTGTTGATTCTTTACCAGGTGCCGTTTGCACTGGAATAGCCTTTGTTTTTGAGCTTTCGCTTTCCGGTACATTGGTGACCGTTGTTACTTGTTCATACAAGTTGATTTTCTGCTCAATTGCAGATAGCTCTATGAGGAGCATTTGTTTCTTCATCCTCAAAGTGTTGAGGTCTTCCATTTTTGTAAACTCAAATTTTGTTTACTTTTTTCTCTAATCTCCCCCTCTCTTTTTTGTAGGTGAAGTTTTTGTGAGGAAATATGTCATGAGGATCATATCCTTTTATAGGGCTCGAGAGGAGCGAGTGAGATCATGGATGATGTAAGGTATACCTGAAGTCACGGGTGAGGCAGTCTGCCAGTACGTTTTTGTTTCCTGCGAGATGTTCAACAGTGAAAGTATATCGTGAAAACCACTCTTGCCAACGTATTAGCCGGCCTAATTTGTTATCTCCTGCAATCTTAGTTCGGAGGAAATAAGTAAAATTTTTATTATCTGTACGAACCAGGAAATTTACTGGTGTTAAATATACAGAGAATTTTGTAATAACTCTTTTTACAGCGAGTAATTCTTTTTCATTGCTATGGTAGTTTTTCTCAGCTGCTTTGAAACTGCCAGAGGTGTACCTGCAAATTTGTTCTTCGTTTTTGGGGTTTTTAGCTTTTAAAACACCTCCCCAAAATTCATCAGAAGCATCAGTTTCAATAATTAAACTGTCTTCAATGTTTGGAAGATAAAGTTTTGGAAAATTGATTAAAACTTTCTTTATCTTTTTGATGTAGTCTGTATCAGCATTTGACCAATTCCAAATGACATCTTTTTTTAATTTTGCCTGTAAAGGTTTTCTCATGGCTGCAAGTTTTTCAATATATGTTTCAGCATAAGTTAAAACACCAAGAAATCTTTGTAGTTGCTTTTTGTCTTCTAAAACATTTGGAAAGTCATGTAAATGTTCAAGAATATGCTTTTGAGGACAATGGGTACCTTCATTTATTTCTAAACCTAAAAAATTGATTTTTGTTTTGAAAAGATGAGCTTTCTTTTTTGAAAGTATTATACCATGTTTTAAAATAGTTCTGAGAACCTGTGTGACATGAACATAGTGTTCTTGTTCATTTTTGCTGAAGATCATGATGTCATCAACGTATACAGTGCAGAAACCTTCAAGGCCTCGAAGAGCATTCTGCATGTGTCTTTGAAAAATACTAGGAGCTTGTTTAAGCCCAAAGGGTAGTACTTTCCATTGAAAGAGTCCATCAGGACATGTGAAGGCAGTGAGAAGCTGCGATTCTTCATCAAGTAGAACTTGCCAGAAACCTGACTTGCAGTCGAAACTTGAATAAATGTTTTTTCCTCGTAGAAGAGTCAAGAGTTCGTGCATATTGGGGAGATTATGTGAGTCTCCAATAGTTGCATCATTAATTGCTTTGTAGTTAACAACCATTCGCTTCTTTCCTCTTCTTTTCTCTGCTTCTTTATTGACAAGAAAGGCAGGAGACATATGAGGGGATTTTGATTCTATAATTAGTCTCATATCAAGTAATTCTTTGATTTGTTTGGAAAATTCTTCTCTATCTTGTAGAGAGTAAACCATAGGTTTTTCTCTAATAACCGTTTTGGGATCAATAAGCTTGATTGAAGCTTTCATCCATCCTTTGGTTTTATTTGGATCAATAGGATTTTCAGAACAAACTTTTTCAAGAAGATCTTCAATCTGTTTGAACCTGGTAGTTTGAATAGAAATAATCCTTTCTTTATTAATCTCTTCATGAGTTATATTAGTACCTGGAATTTGTTTTTCTTTAGAACCTTTTTCTTGAGTTTCAAGAAAACCTGGTTTTCCTTTGCTATAGGCCTCTGTAACCTTTTTTATAATTACCATATCATTATTAAGATGAAAGGCAATTCTATCTATCCATTGTATGAATGGTCCATAGACTTGACAGAAGTTGTTACCAATTATGATATCAATTCCTGAATTTTGTTGGTAAATAGTGGGAACATTGAAATGTTCTCCTGAAAGTTCGAGATTAATATTTCTACAAACTTTATTAATTTTTATGGTTTCACCATTTGCAATAGTGGCACTAATTTCTTTGGGAGCGTTTTCCCAGAGTTCATCCGGAATGACGAATTTGCTTGCAAGACATAAAGATGCACCTGTGTCTACAAAACAATGTACTCTAAATTTTTTATATCCTTTAAAGTTAAGGAAGGCAGAAACATAAATAGAGTTTGGATTAGTAAGATTCATGATAAGGGAATCATCAATCTTCTGGAGGTTTACGCAAAAATGGTTAATCTCCTCCTCCCTGAAAAGCGAGGTATGTATGGGACTAGTCTGAGTCATCCGTTGTTGATTCGTATTCTTCAGTGTCTGATGAAGATTCTGTTTCAACATGATATATAAAAACATGTTGCGTACCATCATACTCTTCTTCAAGAGCTTCATAGCCTCCATTGTTAGCGGTTTGTAAAACCTTGACTTTGTCAGGGTATTTTTTTCTATTTGGACATTCGTTTGCGTAGTGTCCTTCTTCATTGCAGATCCAACACCTACACTTTTTCTTTCCTTGCGGACAAGAAGTAGTTTTCTTAGGTGTTTCTTTTGATGGTTTCTTTTTATTGCCTCTTCTTGTGGCTGTATAAGAAGATTCTGCTTCATCATCTTCCATATCTGAATATTCGAACTTAACAGTCTTTGTATTTGTTTTAAAATTATCTTCTTGTTCTGATTCAGTGTCGGGTTCATTTATTTTAGTCATTCTAAAATATTGATCAAAAAGTTTGGGTTCTTTTTGATACAATTCTTCACATTCTTCAGTTTCTAAAGATAAAAGCTGAATAAGCTTTTGGTCAGTTTTATCATAATCTTCATATTGAAGGTTAAAGAAATATTTCTCGAGACGTTCAGAGATTGTTTCTTTCATTTTTATTCTTTCTTGAAAATGTTAATTTTCTGGGAATCTTTTGAGCTTCCTAAGTCAGGGTTTCCAACACTAGGATTGGGAGGTGAGTATTTCTTAAGACCTGAATATTTTCCAGGCTTGGTTTTTTGTTCTATGATGGAGATATTCTTGATGTGCTCAAGTATGTCTTTATTACATGGGCAAGAGTCAATCTTTTCAGATAACTCTTTAGTAATGTCTGCAATAATTTTTGCAGATGCTACTTCCAACTGGGTAATGGTTACGTATTTATTGAATGTTAAGTCCAAGTTTATAATCAGCCCATCTATTTTTTCATTAAGGAGATTGATTGATCTATTGAGCTCGGGTATCGAGGTGATTGATCTATTGAGCTCGGGTATCGAGGTCATCCTATTAGTTGTTTTAACTGATCATGTATATTAGTGATCTTAATGTTGGTTTCCTTAAGAGTGCCCTCAATATTTGCCTTTTTGGCGACTTCTTCAACAAATTGGTTATTTTTTAAAGAGTTTTCTAAAAGAATAGAATGTTTGTCAATAGACTGGGTTAACTTGATAGTTAATTTATTTTGTCTTTCAATAACTTCGAAGAATTTTTCAAAATCTTTTTTATCAAGATTGTTTTTAACCATAAAGGCTAAATCGTTTTTAAATTGGTTAAAAGGTATTTTATTTTTTGAAATATCTGTAGAAATATCTTTTGAAATACCAAGATAATGGCTTATTTTTGAAGTTTTTAAAAGACATCTTGCAATGATTTGGTTGAGATTATTGCAATGATTTACGATTGTTTGAACACCAGCTTTACCAGAAGTAGAGAAAACGTATTCTTTCTTTTCAGTATTATCGTCAAGAGTTTTAATTTTGACTGTTTTACCTTTTTTATAGAAATGAGGAAAATCAATTTTATTATTCATTTATAATGTCAGTGATTTGTTTGATATTCTGGCGTAGACTATCAATTTTTAAAGACATGTTTCTTATTAAGTTATTATCTTTTCTCTCCGAGCTTTCTCCTATGTGGAGTGAATCCATAGAAATTCTTGGTCTAAGAGTTTCTCCTAGAGCTTTTTTATTTCTAGCTATATTTAAAACCTAAGAGTTTTCTTGAGGATTTATGTCGCAGAATTGTTTATCTTTGACATGGCCTATTTCTGAAAAGACATCATCAAGTTCGATGTACTCGTCTTTCTTATAGTCTATGCTATGGTGACTGTTGGTCAGGGCATATCCTATGAGATATGTTATGGTGAAAGGTTTATCACCTGGACTCATTAGGTCACTTCTTTCAAAGTGATGTATAAAAGATAAGGTTTTATCTATATTTGCAGATTTTAAATCCAGAGCAAACTTTGGATAGACTGAAAACATAAACTTTTGGTAAGCAAGGTTTCCCTTTGCAGCACCTAAGATGCAGTCCTGTCTGTCAGTAATTCTGTTGTCAATTAAGGCCATTTTTATGGGAGAATTTATTCCTGCTTGGAATTGGGATTTTAACAAAATTTTTACAGCTCCGATATGGACCATTCTAATTTTTGATCTAATCTCAACTGGAATACTTTTTAAGTTATTATGTATTTGTTCCTTAGTTAAAAGGGGTAGAAAGACAGCTCCTATTGTATCTTTTATGTCTACGGACATTTCTTTAGTACTAACAAAGTAGAAGATTTCATTTTTCCTTTTAAGGGGATTTAGAATACTAAGTTTAGAAGGAACATTTTTGAAAATGTTTTCTTTCTTTATTTTTAAATCAATTTTCTTAACTCGAGAGAGAAGGTCTTGTTTTATTAAAAGATTTGCATGAAAGCCGTCTTCATCTTCAACATAAGTTAAGATTTGTTTTTCTTCTGAATTATTTTCTTCAGTGTTGTTGAAAATTTCATTATTCATTTTAAGAAAAGCTAACAAGTTAAAATAAACTTTCTGAGTTTTGAAACTAATTTTTTATTTCTATCAAGATGTTCTTGATGTACTTTTTGCTTATGCAGGAGATACATACGTATATTAACCAAGTTTGGTATATATTCATGAGTATGTTTATTTTGTGCTTGTAGAATTCTGAAATCTATATGCACCAAGTCTTTTTTATTATTAAAAAGTATTTTTTTATGTTGAGAGATTTCAATCTCTTTATTATGAATATGTTCAAACTTTACTCTGTAAAGTGTTTTATTATAATGTAATGCCATATTTATCAAGGCTCTGATACCAGTTTGAACTTTACTCTGTAAAGTGTTCAAACTTAAGACCTGAATATTATAATGTAATGCCATATAATGTAATGTTCAATCTCCTTAATGAAAAAATAGATGGGCTGATTATAAACTTGGACTTAACATTCAATAAATACGTAACCATTACCCAGTTGGAAGTAGCATCTGCAAAAATTATTGCAGACATTACTAAAGAGTTATCTGAAAAGATTGACTCTTGCCCATGTAATAAAGACATACTTGAGCACATCAAGAATATCTCCATCATAGAACAAAAAACCAAGCCTGGAAAATATTCAGGTCTTAAGAAATACTCACCTCCCAATCCTAGTGTTGGAAACCCTGACTTAGGAAGCTCAAAAGATTCCCAGAAAATTAACATTTTCAAGAAAGAATAAAAATGAAAGAAACAATCTCTGAACGTCTCGAGAAATATTTCTTTAACCTTCAATATGAAGATTATGATAAAACTGACCAAAAGCTTATTCAGCTTTTATCTTTAGAAACTGAAGAATGTGAAGAATTGTATCAAAAAGAACCCAAACTTTTTGATCAATATTTTAGAATGACTAAAATAAATGAACCCGACACTGAATCAGAACAAGAAGATAATTTTAAAACAAATATAAAGACTTCACCATTAATAAGAAGGTTGACATAGCAAGAGTTTCAATGACTAAACTCCAATTACATGATATTAGTCTTCTCGACAAATACACATGTATGTATGAATCATATTTGTATGATATTCCACAGAGAAGCGAATATGCGCAATGGATATCTGCTTATCTCATGAAAATTCCAATTATTGGAGAAACCTGTACAGACAGATGGAAAAAAGAAGCTACTGGAGAAATCCAGCAAACCAGTCTTTCTTACGCAACAAAAATTGCAAAAGAAGAAATTGATAGAATCTGTCAAGACAGATATAAACAACAAAAGCTTAAAACAATAAGCAAAGATTGTTGTAGCATTCTCTCTGATTTCAAAAACTTTGATATTGGAAAGAAAAATTATACTAAGAAAAAGCATAAAAACAAAAAGAAATACAAATCTTTTTGGAAAAAGAAAAGAAAAAAATTTTCACCAGGAAAATACTTCAAGAAACCATCAAAAGAAACACCTAAGAAAACTACTTCTTGTCCGCAAGGAAAGAAAAAGTGTAGGTGTTGGATCTGCAATGAAGAAGGACACTACGCAAACGAATGTCCAAATAGAAAAAAATACCCTGACAAAGTCAAGGTTTTACAAACCGCTAACAATGGAGGCTATGAAGCTCTTGAAGAAGAGTATGATGGTACGCAACATGTTTTTATATATCATGTTGAAACAGAATCTTCATCAGACACTGAAGAATACGAATCAACAACGGATGACTCAGACTAGTCCCATACATACCTCGCTTTTCAGGGAGGAGGAGATTAACCATTTTTGCGTAAACCTCCAGAAGATTGATGATTCCCTTATCATGAATCTTACTAATCCAAACTCTATTTATGTTTCTGCCTTCCTTAACTTTAAAGGATATAAAAAATTTAGAGTACATTGTTTTGTAGACACAGGTGCATCTTTATGTCTTGCAAGCAAATTCGTCATTCCGGATGAACTCTGGGAAAACGCTCCCAAAGAAATTAGTGCCACTATTGCAAATGGTGAAACCATAAAAATTAATAAAGTTTGTAGAAATATTAATCTCGAACTTTCAGGAGAACATTTCAATGTTCCCACTATTTACCAACAAAATTCAGGAATTGATATCATAATTGGTAACAACTTCTGTCAAGTCTATGGACCATTCATACAATGGATAGATAGAATTGCCTTTCATCTTAATAATGATATGGTAATTATAAAAAAGGTTACAGAGGCCTATAGCAAAGGAAAACCAGGTTTTCTTGAAACTCAAGAAAAAGGTTCTAAAGAAAAACAAATTCCAGGTACTAATATAACTCATGAAGAGATTAATAAAGAAAGGATTATTTCTATTCAAACTACCAGGTTCAAACAGATTGAAGATCTTCTTGAAAAAGTTTGTTCTGAAAATCCTATTGATCCAAATAAAACCAAAGGATGGATGAAAGCTTCAATCAAGCTTATTGATCCCAAAACGGTTATTAGAGAAAAACCTATGGTTTACTCTCTACAAGATAGAGAAGAATTTTCCAAACAAATCAAAGAATTACTTGATATGAGACTAATTATAGAATCAAAATCCCCTCATATGTCTCCTGCCTTTCTTGTCAATAAAGAAGCAGAGAAAAGAAGAGGAAAGAAGCGAATGGTTGTTAACTACAAAGCAATTAATGATGCAACTATTGGAGACTCACATAATCTCCCCAATATGCACGAACTCTTGACTCTTCTACGAGGAAAAAACATTTATTCAAGTTTCGACTGCAAGTCAGGTTTCTGGCAAGTTCTACTTGATGAAGAATCGCAGCTTCTCACTGCCTTCACATGTCCTGATGGACTCTTTCAATGGAAAGTACTACCCTTTGGGCTTAAACAAGCTCCTAGTATTTTTCAAAGACACATGCAGAATGCTCTTCGAGGCCTTGAAGGTTTCTGCACTGTATACGTTGATGACATCATGATCTTCAGCAAAAATGAACAAGAACACTATGTTCATGTCACACAGGTTCTCAGAACTATTTTAAAACATGGTATAATACTTTCAAAAAAGAAAGCTCATCTTTTCAAAACAAAAATCAATTTTTTAGGTTTAGAAATAAATGAAGGTACCCATTGTCCTCAAAAGCATATTCTTGAACATTTACATGACTTTCCAAATGTTTTAGAAGACAGAAAGCAACTACAAAGATTTCTTGGTGTTTTAACTTATGCTGAAACATATATTGAAAAACTTGCAGCCATGAGAAAACCTTTACAGGCAAAATTAAAAAAAAGATGTCATTTGGAATTGGTCAAATGCTGATACAGACTACATCAAAAAGATAAAGAAAGTTTTAATCAATTTTCCAAAACTTTATCTTCCAAACATTGAAGACAGTTTAATTATTGAAACTGATGCTTCTGATGAATTTTGGGGAGGTGTTTTAAAAGCTAAAAACCCCAAAAACGAAGAACAAATTTGCAGGTACACCTCTGGCAGTTTCAAAGCAGCTGAGAAAAACTACCATAGCAATGAAAAAGAATTACTCGCTGTAAAAAGAGTTATTACAAAATTCTCTGTATATTTAACACCAGTAAATTTCCTGGTTCGTACAGATAATAAAAATTTTACTTATTTCCTCCGAACTAAGATTGCAGGAGATAACAAATTAGGCCGGCTAATACGTTGGCAAGAGTGGTTTTCACGATATACTTTCACTGTTGAACATCTCGCAGGAAACAAAAACGTACTGGCAGACTGCCTCACCCGTGACTTCAGGTATACCTTACATCATCCATGATCTCACTCGCTCCTCTCGAGCCCTATAAAAGGATATGATCCGCATGACATATTTCCTCACAAAAACTTCACCTACAAAAAAGAGAGGGGGAGATTAGAGAAAAAAGTAAACAAAATTTGAGTTTACAAAAATGGAAGACCTCAACACTTTGAGGATGAAGAAACAAATGCTCCTCATAGAGCTATCTGCAATTGAGCAGAAAATCAACTTGTATGAACAAGTAACAACGGTCACCAATGTACCGGAAAGCGAAAGCTCAAAAACAAAGGCTATTCCAGTGCAAACGGCACCTGGTAAAGAATCAACAAATCCGTTGAAAGCTGATGCTTTGCTAAAAAGCATAATAAAGGAGACAGCTACTCCTCTTCCTGATGGAAAAACTAGCTTGTTGGTTGATACCAATCCTTGTACTGAAGGAATCAGTAAAATGACAACCTTGTCACCCATTAACAAATCTGTGCAGGAGTTTACACCAGATTACAAAAAAGCTCTTAACAAAGAAGCTGAAAGATTTTATGTAATCTACAAAGGACCTCATGCCGGTGTTCATACTGACTGGGGAATTACAGAAACATTCTGTAAAGTTGATAAAGTTACTTGCAAAAAATTCAGAAATGAAGCATCTGCAAGATTAAGCCTTGCCACTTATCAAGACGATACAAGCAAGACTAACCAACCACTTCTTCGACCAAAAATTCATAAAGTCAAAGAAGCTCACAGAGACCAAAGGTTTGACGTTCCAAATGACGTTCAACAAATGGTTAACTATCCTGAAATCTCTTTCGAAGACTTCAGAACAATCTGGAAGAAAGCAAGAGCTGCATGCCCAGAAGACCTTGTTCATGAAAAGTTTTTCACTACGGACAAGAAAACAAAAAGTCTGTTCAACTTCCTCGAAGGATCAGATGCAAAATTAGTCTACCAAGCCTTTCAAGCTGGACTAATCGACAATATCTACCCAAGTTGCAACCTTCAAGAACTCATTTTCTTCCCAAGCAACATGGTAGAATCCATTAAAAACTTTCGAAAGAAAGTACTTAAAGCAAAAGATAATCCGATCTACATCAGATGCATCTCTTCACTCCCAGAATGGATTCAAGAATCAACTCTTTCTCCATACCACTTTCTGGAAATTGGTCTTTCTAAAGCCAATAGAGATATTGAACAATCTCAACCAATGGAAGACAAAGATCTACCTTTTACAGAGATTCTTCATCCCAATCGCATCAATGGTTTAAGAAGAATATCAGAAAAAATCATCGAGATTATCTCTGGTTCAAAAAAGAAGATTAATTATACCAACTCGCATTGTATAATTACAAGCTGGAGTTACAACAACACCAGCCAAGAAGATCTTCGTCAAGCCTCCAAGTTTGGCGAAAAATTCATGAACAATAGCATGGAAGTATCCAATGCTACACGCCAACACTTCTGCCGACATGCAGAACAACTTTTTGAAGAACATCTTTGTCACTTTTGCGAAAGCAAAGATTCGGAGACAATGGAGGGACCCCCCTCTGAAGATGACAAATCATCATCATCTTAAAGAAAGATGCTTCACGTGTCAAATGGCCCCAGCCACTCAAAATAATAATGCGCTTCTTCATTATTAGAAGCTTTCTAGCTGTCCACAATAATGTAATCTTTTGTGGATAAAAACGTCATGCCTGACATATTAGGCAAGGATCAGACCCTCTCAATGTATCTATAAATTGAGAGTTATGTTTTGTTTGAAGGAATCGCAAGAACGAGTGCAAGAAAAAACACTCTCTATCTAGTAAATTTTCAGTTCAATGTCTAGTGAGTAATTCCTCCCTTAGAAGGGGAAAAATGTAAAATATTGTAAGAGTCTTCCCTTTTTGGGAACTCTGTTATCAATAAATCTTTGTTTTGTTATTTTTGAGTGTTCATACAATTTAGAGTGATGAAACTTGTAAGTGACAGAGTGTCAGGTCGACGATGATTAACAGTACCACAGACACCATGCCAACAGGGAAAGCAACCACACAGACCAAAGAACGACACAGGCTGGCTTGAATAGTTTCTATCTATGTAAGTATAACACTCACTACATCACAATTATACATTTATTGATACAAGAGTCTTCTTTTCACAATTTTTATATTTATTCCCTTCTTTGTTAAAACATAAATTCCGTACACATCCACACACCCCAACTGGTATCAGAGCCAGGATAAATATGGCATTACATTATAATAAAACACTTTACAGAGTAAAGTTTGAACATATTCATAATAAAGAGATTGAAATCTCTCAACATAAAAAAAATACTTTTTAATAATAAAAAAGACTTGGTGCATATAGATTTCAGAATTCTACAAGCACAAAATAAACATACTCATGAATATATACCAAACTTGGTTAATATACGTATGTATCTCCTGCATAAGCAAAAAGTACATCAAGAACATCTTGATAGAAATAAAAAATTAGTTTCAAAACTCAGAAAGTTTATTTTAACTTGTTAGCTTTTCTTAAAATGAATAATGAAATTTTCAACAACACTGAAGAAAATAATTCAGAAGAAAAACAAATCTTAACTTATGTTGAAGATGAAGACGGCTTTCATGCAAATCTTTTAATAAAACAAGACCTTCTCTCTCGAGTTAAGAAAATTGATTTAAAAATAAAGAAAGAAAACATTTTCAAAAATGTTCCTTCTAAACTTAGTATTCTAAATCCCCTTAAAAGGAAAAATGAAATCTTCTACTTTGTTAGTACTAAAGAAATGTCCGTAGACATAAAAGATACAATAGGAGCTGTCTTTCTACCCCTTTTAACTAAGGAACAAATACATAATAACTTAAAAAGTATTCCAGTTGAGATTAGATCAAAAATTAGAATGGTCCATATCGGAGCTGTAAAAATTTTGTTAAAATCCCAATTCCAAGCAGGAATAAATTCTCCCATAAAAATGGCCTTAATTGACAACAGAATTACTGACAGACAGGACTGCATCTTAGGTGCTGCAAAGGGAAACCTTGCTTACCAAAAGTTTATGTTTTCAGTCTATCCAAAGTTTGCTCTGGATTTAAAATCTGCAAATATAGATAAAACCTTATCTTTTATACATCACTTTGAAAGAAGTGACCTAATGAGTCCAGGTGATAAACCTTTCACCATAACATATCTCATAGGATATGCCCTGACCAACAGTCACCATAGCATAGACTATAAGAAAGACGAGTACATCGAACTTGATGATGTCTTTTCAGAAATAGGCCATGTCAAAGATAAACAATTCTGCGACATAAATCCTCAAGAAAACTCTTGGGTTTTAAATATAGCTAGAAATAAAAAAGCTCTAGGAGAAACTCTTAGACCAAGAATTTCTATGGATTCACTCCACATAGGAGAAAGCTCGGAGAGAAAAGATAATAACTTAATAAGAAACATGTCTTTAAAAATTGATAGTCTACGCCAGAATATCAAACAAATCACTGACATTATAAATGAATAATAAAATTGATTTTCCTCATTTCTATAAAAAAGGTAAAACAGTCAAAATTAAAACTCTTGACGATAATACTGAAAAGAAAGAATACGTTTTCTCTACTTCTGGTAAAGCTGGTGTTCAAACAATCGTAAATCATTGCAATAATCTCAACCAAATCATTGCAAATTCCCTTCGACCTGACACTCTGTCACTTACAAGTTTCATCACTCTAAATTGTATGAACACTCAAAAATAACAAAACAAAGATTTATTGATAACAGAGTTCCCAAAAAGGGAAGACTCTTACAATATTTTACATTTTTCCCCTTCTAAGGGAGGAATTACTCACTAGACATTGAACTGAAAATTTACTAGATAGAGAGTGTTTTTTCTTGCACTCGTTCTTGCGATCCCTTCAAACAAAACATAACTCTCAATTTATAGATACATTGAGAGGGTCTGATCCTTGCCTAATATGTCAGGCATGACGTTTTTATCCACAAAAGATTACATTATTGTGGACAGCTAGAAAGCTTCTAATAATGAAGAAGCGCATTATTATTTTGAGTGGCTGGGGCCATTTGACACGTGAAGCATCTTTCTTTAAGATGATGATGATTTGTCATCTTCAGAGGGGGGTCCCTCCATTGTCTCCGAATCTTTGCTTTCGCAAAAGTGACAAAGATGTTCTTCAAAAAGTTGTTCTGCATGTCGGCAGAAGTGTTGGCGTGTAGCATTGGATACTTCCATGCTATTGTTCATGAATTTTTCGCCAAACTTGGAGGCTTGACGAAGATCTTCTTGGCTGGTGTTGTTGTAACTCCAGCTTGTAATTATACAATGCGAGTTGGTATAATTAATCTTCTTTTTTGAACCAGAGATAATCTCGATGATTTTTTCTGATATTCTTCTTAAACCATTGATGCGATTGGGATGAAGAATCTCTGTAAAAGGTAGATCTTTGTCTTCCATTGGTTGAGATTGTTCAATATCTCTATTGGCTTTAGAAAGACCAATTTCCAGAAAGTGGTATGGAGAAAGAGTTGATTCTTGAATCCATTCTGGGAGTGAAGAGATGCATCTGATGTAGATCGGATTATCTTTTGCTTTAAGTACTTTCTTTCGAAAGTTTTTAATGGATTCTACCATGTTGCTTGGGAAGAAAATGAGTTCTTGAAGGTTGCAACTTGGGTAGATATTGTCGATTAGTCCAGCTTGAAAGGCTTGGTAGACTAATTTTGCATCTGATCCTTCGAGGAAGTTGAACAGACTTTTTGTTTTCTTGTCCGTAGTGAAAAACTTTTCATGAACAAGGTCTTCTGGGCATGCAGCTCTTGCTTTCTTCCAGATTGTTCTGAAGTCTTCGAAAGAGATTTCAGGATAGTTAACCATTTGTTGAACGTCATTTGGAACGTCAAACCTTTGGTCTCTGTGAGCTTCTTTGACTTTATGAATTTTTGGTCGAAGAAGTGGTTGGTTAGTCTTGCTTGTATCGTCTTGATAAGTGGCAAGGCTTAATCTTGCAGATGCTTCATTTCTGAATTTTTTGCAAGTAACTTTATCAACTTTACAGAATGTTTCTGTAATTCCCCAGTCAGTATGAACACCGGCATGAGGTCCTTTGTAGATTACATAAAATCTTTCAGCTTCTTTGTTAAGAGCTTTTTTGTAATCTGGTGTAAACTCCTGCACAGATTTGTTAATGGGTGACAAGGTTGTCATTTTACTGATTCCTTCAGTACAAGGATTGGTATCAACCAACAAGCTAGTTTTTCCATCAGGAAGAGGAGTAGCTGTCTCCTTTATTATGCTTTTTAGCAAAGCATCAGCTTTCAACGGATTTGTTGATTCTTTACCAGGTGCCGTTTGCACTGGAATAGCCTTTGTTTTTGAGCTTTCGCTTTCCGGTACATTGGTGACCGTTGTTACTTGTTCATACAAGTTGATTTTCTGCTCAACTGCAGATAGCTCTATGAGGAGCATTTGTTTCTTCATCCTCAAAGTGTTGAGGTCTTCCATTTTTGTAAACTCAAATTTTGTTTACTTTTTTCTCTAATCTCCCCCTCTCTTTTTTGTAGGTGAAGTTTTTGTGAGGAAATATGTCATGAGGATCATATCCTTTTATAGGGCTCGAGAGGAGCGAGTGAGATCATGGATGATGTAAGGTATACCTGAAGTCACGGGTGAGGCAGTCTGCCAGTACGTTTTTGTTTCCTGCGAGATGTTCAACAGTGAAAGTATATCGTGAAAACCACTCTTGCCAACGTATTAGCCGGCCTAATTTGTTATCTCCTGCAATCTTAGTTCGGAGGAAATAAGTAAAATTTTTATTATCTGTACGAACCAGGAAATTTACTGGTGTTAAATATACAGAGAATTTTGTAATAACTCTTTTTACAGCGAGTAATTCTTTTTCATTGCTATGGTAGTTTTTCTCAGCTGCTTTGAAACTGCCAGAGGTGTACCTGCAAATTTGTTCTTCGTTTTTGGGGTTTTTAGCTTTTAAAACACCTCCCCAAAATTCATCAGAAGCATCAGTTTCAATAATTAAACTGTCTTCAATGTTTGGAAGATAAAGTTTTGGAAAATTGATTAAAACTTTCTTTATCTTTTTGATGTAGTCTGTATCAGCATTTGACCAATTCCAAATGACATCTTTTTTTAATTTTGCCTGTAAAGGTTTTCTCATGGCTGCAAGTTTTTCAATATATGTTTCAGCATAAGTTAAAACACCAAGAAATCTTTGTAGTTGCTTTTTGTCTTCTAAAACATTTGGAAAGTCATGTAAATGTTCAAGAATATGCTTTTGAGGACAATGGGTACCTTCATTTATTTCTAAACCTAAAAAATTGATTTTTGTTTTGAAAAGATGAGCTTTCTTTTTTGAAAGTATTATACCATGTTTTAAAATAGTTCTGAGAACCTGTGTGACATGAACATAGTGTTCTTGTTCATTTTTGCTGAAGATCATGATGTCATCAACGTATACAGTGCAGAAACCTTCAAGGCCTCGAAGAGCATTCTGCATGTGTCTTTGAAAAATACTAGGAGCTTGTTTAAGCCCAAAGGGTAGTACTTTCCATTGAAAGAGTCCATCAGGACATGTGAAGGCAGTGAGAAGCTGCGATTCTTCATCAAGTAGAACTTGCCAGAAACCTGACTTGCAGTCGAAACTTGAATAAATGTTTTTTCCTCGTAGAAGAGTCAAGAGTTCGTGCATATTGGGGAGATTATGTGAGTCTCCAATAGTTGCATCATTAATTGCTTTGTAGTTAACAACCATTCGCTTCTTTCCTCTTCTTTTCTCTGCTTCTTTATTGACAAGAAAGGCAGGAGACATATGAGGGGATTTTGATTCTATAATTAGTCTCATATCAAGTAATTCTTTGATTTGTTTGGAAAATTCTTCTCTATCTTGTAGAGAGTAAACCATAGGTTTTTCTCTAATAACCGTTTTGGGATCAATAAGCTTGATTGAAGCTTTCATCCATCCTTTGGTTTTATTTGGATCAATAGGATTTTCAGAACAAACTTTTTCAAGAAGATCTTCAATCTGTTTGAACCTGGTAGTTTGAATAGAAATAATCCTTTCTTTATTAATCTCTTCATGAGTTATATTAGTACCTGGAATTTGTTTTTCTTTAGAACCTTTTTCTTGAGTTTCAAGAAAACCTGGTTTTCCTTTGCTATAGGCCTCTGTAACCTTTTTTATAATTACCATATCATTATTAAGATGAAAGGCAATTCTATCTATCCATTGTATGAATGGTCCATAGACTTGACAGAAGTTGTTACCAATTATGATATCAATTCCTGAATTTTGTTGGTAAATAGTGGGAACATTGAAATGTTCTCCTGAAAGTTCGAGATTAATATTTCTACAAACTTTATTAATTTTTATGGTTTCACCATTTGCAATAGTGGCACTAATTTCTTTGGGAGCGTTTTCCCAGAGTTCATCCGGAATGACGAATTTGCTTGCAAGACATAAAGATGCACCTGTGTCTACAAAACAATGTACTCTAAATTTTTTATATCCTTTAAAGTTAAGGAAGGCAGAAACATAAATAGAGTTTGGATTAGTAAGATTCATGATAAGGGAATCATCAATCTTCTGGAGGTTTACGCAAAAATGGTTAATCTCCTCCTCCCTGAAAAGCGAGGTATGTATGGGACTAGTCTGAGTCATCCGTTGTTGATTCGTATTCTTCAGTGTCTGATGAAGATTCTGTTTCAACATGATATATAAAAACATGTTGCGTACCATCATACTCTTCTTCAAGAGCTTCATAGCCTCCATTGTTAGCGGTTTGTAAAACCTTGACTTTGTCAGGGTATTTTTTTCTATTTGGACATTCGTTTGCGTAGTGTCCTTCTTCATTGCAGATCCAACACCTACACTTTTTCTTTCCTTGCGGACAAGAAGTAGTTTTCTTAGGTGTTTCTTTTGATGGTTTCTTGAAGTATTTTCCTGGTGAAAATTTTTTTCTTTTCTTTTTCCAAAAAGATTTGTATTTCTTTTTGTTTTTATGCTTTTTCTTAGTATAATTTTTCTTTCCAATATCAAAGTTTTTGAAATCAGAGAGAATGCTACAACAATCTTTGCTTATTGTTTTAAGCTTTTGTTGTTTATATCTGTCTTGACAGATTCTATCAATTTCTTCTTTTGCAATTTTTGTTGCGTAAGAAAGACTGGTTTGCTGGATTTCTCCAGTAGCTTCTTTTTTCCATCTGTCTGTACAGGTTTCTCCAATAATTGGAATTTTCATGAGATAAGCAGATATCCATTGCGCATATTCGCTTCTCTGTGGAATATCATACAAATATGATTCATACATACATGTGTATTTGTCGAGAAGACTAATATCATGTAATTGGAGTTTAGTCATTGAAACTCTTGCTATGTCAACCTTCTTATTAATGGTGAAGTCTTTATTAGAAATATAATCAAGACCTAAGAAAGTAGTGTATATGACATTTATGAGATTATCAAAAAGATCTGAGCCATGCAGTTCTTCATTCCAATTATTGTTTCTTAGGAATTTCTGTACGATTCCATCAGTTTTGTGTTCTAAAAGTAGTAGAACATTTTTTGCTTTTTCAAATTCATCTGGATTTGTTTGTAAGATTAGTGAAATCTCAGTAACCCATTTTTCTACAACTCTTTCTCTGAGTTTTAAATCTTGGATACAATCAATATTGAGTACATTGATCGTATTGGGTCCTTGGCCACTATTTGGAATTCCATTGTGGACAGGCATTTTGAACTCGTATTTCTTTTTATTGCCTCTTCTTGTGGCTGTATAAGAAGATTCTGCTTCATCATCTTCCATATCTGAATATTCGAACTTAACAGTCTTTGTATTTGTTTTAAAATTATCTTCTTGTTCTGATTCAGTGTCGGGTTCATTTATTTTAGTCATTCTAAAATATTGATCAAAAAGTTTGGGTTCTTTTTGATACAATTCTTCACATTCTTCAGTTTCTAAAGATAAAAGCTGAATAAGCTTTTGGTCAGTTTTATCATAATCTTCATATTGAAGGTTAAAGAAATATTTCTCGAGACGTTCAGAGATTGTTTCTTTCATTTTTATTCTTTCTTGAAAATGTTAATTTTCTGGGAATCTTTTGAGCTTCCTAAGTCAGGGTTTCCAACACTAGGATTGGGAGGTGAGTATTTCTTAAGACCTGAATATTTTCCAGGCTTGGTTTTTTGTTCTATGATGGAGATATTCTTGATGTGCTCAAGTGTGTCTTTATTACATGGGCAAGAGTCAATCTTTTCAGATAACTCTTTAGTAATGTCTGCAATAATTTTTGCAGATGCTACTTCCAACTGGGTAATGGTTACGTATTTATTGAATGTTAAGTCCAAGTTTATAATCAGCCCATCTATTTTTTCATTAAGGAGATTGATTGATCTATTGAGCTCGGGTATCGAGGTGATTGATCTATTGAGCTCGGGTATCGAGGTCATCCTATTAGTTGTTTTAACTGATCATGTATATTAGTGATCTTAATGTTGGTTTCCTTAAGAGTGCCCTCAATATTTGCCTTTTTGGCGACTTCTTCAACAAATTGGTTATTTTTTAAAGAGTTTTCTAAAAGAATAGAATGTTTGTCAATAGACTGGGTTAACTTGATAGTTAATTTATTTTGTCTTTCAATAACTTCGAAGAATTTTTCAAAATCTTTTTTATCAAGATTGTTTTTAACCATAAAGGCTAAATCGTTTTTAAATTGGTTAAAAGGTATTTTATTTTTTGAAATATCTGTAGAAATATCTTTTGAAATACCAAGATAATGGCTTATTTTTGAAGTTTTTAAAAGACATCTTGCAATGATTTGGTTGAGATTATTGCAATGATTTACGATTGTTTGAACACCAGCTTTACCAGAAGTAGAGAAAACGTATTCTTTCTTTTCAGTATTATCGTCAAGAGTTTTAATTTTGACTGTTTTACCTTTTTTATAGAAATGAGGAAAATCAATTTTATTATTCATTTATAATGTCAGTGATTTGTTTGATATTCTGGCGTAGACTATCAATTTTTAAAGACATGTTTCTTATTAAGTTATTATCTTTTCTCTCCGAGCTTTCTCCTATGTGGAGTGAATCCATAGAAATTCTTGGTCTAAGAGTTTCTCCTAGAGCTTTTTTATTTCTAGCTATATTTAAAACCCAAGAGTTTTCTTGAGGATTTATGTCGCAGAATTGTTTATCTTTGACATGGCCTATTTCTGAAAAGACATCATCAAGTTCGATGTACTCGTCTTTCTTATAGTCTATGCTATGGTGACTGTTGGTCAGGGCATATCCTATGAGATATGTTATGGTGAAAGGTTTATCACCTGGACTCATTAGGTCACTTCTTTCAAAGTGATGTATAAAAGATAAGGTTTTATCTATATTTGCAGATTTTAAATCCAGAGCAAACTTTGGATAGACTGAAAACATAAACTTTTGGTAAGCAAGGTTTCCCTTTGCAGCACCTAAGATGCAGTCCTGTCTGTCAGTAATTCTGTTGTCAATTAAGGCCATTTTTATGGGAGAATTTATTCCTGCTTGGAATTGGGATTTTAACAAAATTTTTACAGCTCCGATATGGACCATTCTAATTTTTGATCTAATCTCAACTGGAATACTTTTTAAGTTATTATGTATTTGTTCCTTAGTTAAAAGGGGTAGAAAGACAGCTCCTATTGTATCTTTTATGTCTACGGACATTTCTTTAGTACTAACAAAGTAGAAGATTTCATTTTTCCTTTTAAGGGGATTTAGAATACTAAGTTTAGAAGGAACATTTTTGAAAATGTTTTCTTTCTTTATTTTTAAATCAATTTTCTTAACTCGAGAGAGAAGGTCTTGTTTTATTAAAAGATTTGCATGAAAGCCGTCTTCATCTTCAACATAAGTTAAGATTTGTTTTTCTTCTGAATTATTTTCTTCAGTGTTGTTGAAAATTTCATTATTCATTTTAAGAAAAGCTAACAAGTTAAAATAAACTTTCTGAGTTTTGAAACTAATTTTTTATTTCTATCAAGATGTTCTTGATGTACTTTTTGCTTATGCAGGAGATACATACGTATATTAACCAAGTTTGGTATATATTCATGAGTATGTTTATTTTGTGCTTGTAGAATTCTGAAATTCTGAGATATGTTATGGTGAAAGGTTTATCACCTGGACTCATTAGGTCACTTATTTCAAAATGATATATAAAAACATGTTGCGTACCATCATACTCTTCTTCAAGAGCTTCATAGCCTCCATTGTTAGCGGTTTGTAAAACCTTGACTTTGTCAGGGTATTTTTTTCTATTTGGACATTCGTTTGCGTAGTGTCCTTCTTCATTGCAGATCCAACACCTACACTTTTTCTTTCCTTGCGGACAAGAAGTAGTTTTCTTAGGTGTTTCTTTTGATGGTTTCTTGAAGTATTTTCCTGGTGAAAATTTTTTTCTTTTCTTTTTCCAAAAAGATTTGTATTTCTTTTTGTTTTTATGCTTTTTCTTAGTATAATTTTTCTTTCCAATATCAAAGTTTTTGAAATCAGAGAGAATGCTACAACAATCTTTGCTTATTGTTTTAAGCTTTTGTTGTTTATATCTGTCTTGACAGATTCTATCAATTTCTTCTTTTGCAATTTTTGTTGCGTAAGAAAGACTGGTTTGCTGGATTTCTCCAGTAGCTTCTTTTTTCCATCTGTCTGTACAGGTTTCTCCAATAATTGGAATTTTCATGAGATAAGCAGATATCCATTGCGCATATTCGCTTCTCTGTGGAATATCATACAAATATGATTCATACATACATGTGTATTTGTCGAGAAGACTAATATCATGTAATTGGAGTTTAGTCATTGAAACTCTTGCTATGTCAACCTTCTTATTAATGGTGAAGTCTTTATTAGAAATATAATCAAGACCTAAGAAAGTAGTGTATATGACATTTATGAGATTATCAAAAAGATCTGAGCCATGCAGTTCTTCATTCCAATTATTGTTTCTTAGGAATTTCTGTACGATTCCATCAGTTTTGTGTTCTAAAAGTAGTAGAACATTTTTTGCTTTTTCAAATTCATCTGGATTTGTTTGTAAGATTAGTGAAATCTCAGTAACCCATTTTTCTACAACTCTTTCTCTGAGTTTTAAATCTTGGATACAATCAATATTGAGTACATTGATCGTATTGGGTCCTTGGCCACTATTTGGAATTCCATTGTGGACAGGCATTTTGAACTCGTATTTCTTTTTATTGCCTCTTCTTGTGGCTGTATAAGAAGATTCTGCTTCATCATCTTCCATATCTGAATATTCGAACTTAACAGTCTTTGTATTTGTTTTAAAATTATCTTCTTGTTCTGATTCAGTGTCGGGTTCATTTATTTTAGTCATTCTAAAATATTGATCAAAAAGTTTGGGTTCTTTTTGATACAATTCTTCACATTCTTCAGTTTCTAAAGATAAAAGCTGAATAAGCTTTTGGTCAGTTTTATCATAATCTTCATATTGAAGGTTAAAGAAATATTTCTCGAGACGTTCAGAGATTGTTTCTTTCATTTTTATTCTTTCTTGAAAATGTTAATTTTCTGGGAATCTTTTGAGCTTCCTAAGTCAGGGTTTCCAACACTAGGATTGGGAGGTGAGTATTTCTTAAGACCTGAATATTTTCCAGGCTTGGTTTTTTGTTCTATGATGGAGATATTCTTGATGTGCTCAAGTATGTCTTTATTACATGGGCAAGAGTCAATCTTTTCAGATAACTCTTTAGTAATGTCTGCAATAATTTTTGCAGATGCTACTTCCAACTGGGTAATGGTTACGTATTTATTGAATGTTAAGTCCAAGTTTATAATCAGCCCATCTATTTTTTCATTAAGGAGATTGATTGATCTATTGAGCTCGGGTATCGAGGTGATTGATCTATTGAGCTCGGGTATCGAGGTCATCCTATTAGTTGTTTTAACTGATCATGTATATTAGTGATCTTAATGTTGGTTTCCTTAAGAGTGCCCTCAATATTTGCCTTTTTGGCGACTTCTTCAACAAATTGGTTATTTTTTAAAGAGTTTTCTAAAAGAATAGAATGTTTGTCAATAGACTGGGTTAACTTGATAGTTAATTTATTTTGTCTTTCAATAACTTCGAAGAATTTTTCAAAATCTTTTTTATCAAGATTGTTTTTAACCATAAAGGCTAAATCGTTTTTAAATTGGTTAAAAGGTATTTTATTTTTTGAAATATCTGTAGAAATATCTTTTGAAATACCAAGATAATGGCTTATTTTTGAAGTTTTTAAAAGACATCTTGCAATGATTTGGTTGAGATTATTGCAATGATTTACGATTGTTTGAACACCAGCTTTACCAGAAGTAGAGAAAACGTATTCTTTCTTTTCAGTATTATCGTCAAGAGTTTTAATTTTGACTGTTTTACCTTTTTTATAGAAATGAGGAAAATCAATTTTATTATTCATTTATAATGTCAGTGATTTGTTTGATATTCTGGCGTAGACTATCAATTTTTAAAGACATGTTTCTTATTAAGTTATTATCTTTTCTCTCCGAGCTTTCTCCTATGTGGAGTGAATCCATAGAAATTCTTGGTCTAAGAGTTTCTCCTAGAGCTTTTTTATTTCTAGCTATATTTAAAACCCAAGAGTTTTCTTGAGGATTTATGTCGCAGAATTGTTTATCTTTGACATGGCCTATTTCTGAAAAGACATCATCAAGTTCGATGTACTCGTCTTTCTTATAGTCTATGCTATGGTGACTGTTGGTCAGGGCATATCCTATGAGATATGTTATGGTGAAAGGTTTATCACCTGGACTCATTAGGTCACTTCTTTCAAAGTGATGTATAAAAGATAAGGTTTTATCTATATTTGCAGATTTTAAATCCAGAGCAAACTTTGGATAGACTGAAAACATAAACTTTTGGTAAGCAAGGTTTCCCTTTGCAGCACCTAAGATGCAGTCCTGTCTGTCAGTAATTCTGTTGTCAATTAAGGCCATTTTTATGGGAGAATTTATTCCTGCTTGGAATTGGGATTTTAACAAAATTTTTACAGCTCCGATATGGACCATTCTAATTTTTGATCTAATCTCAACTGGAATACTTTTTAAGTTATTATGTATTTGTTCCTTAGTTAAAAGGGGTAGAAAGACAGCTCCTATTGTATCTTTTATGTCTACGGACATTTCTTTAGTACTAACAAAGTAGAAGATTTCATTTTTCCTTTTAAGGGGATTTAGAATACTAAGTTTAGAAGGAACATTTTTGAAAATGTTTTCTTTCTTTATTTTTAAATCAATTTTCTTAACTCGAGAGAGAAGGTCTTGTTTTATTAAAAGATTTGCATGAAAGCCGTCTTCATCTTCAACATAAGTTAAGATTTGTTTTTCTTCTGAATTATTTTCTTCAGTGTTGTTGAAAATTTCATTATTCATTTTAAGAAAAGCTAACAAGTTAAAATAAACTTTCTGAGTTTTGAAACTAATTTTTTATTTCTATCAAGATGTTCTTGATGTACTTTTTGCTTATGCAGGAGATACATACGTATATTAACCAAGTTTGGTATATATTCATGAGTATGTTTATTTTGTGCTTGTAGAATTCTGAAATCTATATGCACCAAGTCTTTTTTATTATTAAAAAGTATTTTTTTATGTTGAGAGATTTCAATCTCTTTATTA
This sequence comes from Lactuca serriola, assembly GCF_051521515.1. NCBI lineage: Eukaryota > Viridiplantae > Streptophyta > Magnoliopsida > Asterales > Asteraceae > Lactuca > Lactuca serriola. Next base: position 111,513 of record NW_027629676.1, read on the forward strand.
TGAATATGTTCAAACTTTACTCTGTAAAGTGTTTTATTATAATGTAATGCCATATTTATCCTGGCTCTGATACCAGTTGGGGTGTGTGGATGTGTACGGAATTTATGTTTTAACAAAGAAGGGAATAAATATAAAAATTGTGAAAAGAAGACTCTTGTATCAATAAATGTATAATTGTGATGTAGTGAGTGTTATACTTACATAGATAGAAACTATTCAAGCCAGCCTGTGTCGTTCTTTGGTCTGTGTGGTTGCTTTCCCTGTTGGCATGGTGCCTGTGGTACTGTTAATCATCGTCGACCTGACACTCTGTCACTTACAAGTTTCATCACTCTAAATTGTATGAACACTCAAAAATAACAAAACAAAGATTTATTGATAACAGAGTTCCCAAAAAGGGAAGACTCTTACAATATTTTACATTTTTCCCCTTCTAAGGGAGGAATTACTCACTAGACATTGAACTGAAAATTTACTAGATAGAGAGTGTTTTTTCTTGCACTCGTTCTTGCGATCCCTTCAAACAAAACATAACTCTCAATTTATAGATACATTGAGAGGGTCTGATCCTTGCCTAATATGTCAGGCATGACGTTTTTATCCACAAAAGATTACATTATTGTGGACAGCTAGAAAGCTTCTAATAATGAAGAAGCGCATTATTATTTTGAGTGGCTGGGGCCATTTGACACGTGAAGCATCTTTCTTTAAGATGATGATGATTTGTCATCTTCAGAGGGGGGTCCCTCCATTGTCTCCGAATCTTTGCTTTCGCAAAAGTGACAAAGATGTTCTTCAAAAAGTTGTTCTGCATGTCGGCAGAAGTGTTGGCGTGTAGCATTGGATACTTCCATGCTATTGTTCATGAATTTTTCGCCAAACTTGGAGGCTTGACGAAGATCTTCTTGGCTGGTGTTGTTGTAACTCCAGCTTGTAATTATACAATGCGAGTTGGTATAATTAATCTTCTTTTTTGAACCAGAGATAATCTCGATGATTTTTTCTGATATTCTTCTTAAACCATTGATGCGATTGGGATGAAGAATCTCTGTAAAAGGTAGATCTTTGTCTTCCATTGGTTGAGATTGTTCAATATCTCTATTGGCTTTAGAAAGACCAATTTCCAGAAAGTGGTATGGAGAAAGAGTTGATTCTTGAATCCATTCTGGGAGTGAAGAGATGCATCTGATGTAGATCGGATTATCTTTTGCTTTAAGTACTTTCTTTCGAAAGTTTTTAATGGATTCTACCATGTTGCTTGGGAAGAAAATGAGTTCTTGAAGGTTGCAACTTGGGTAGATATTGTCGATTAGTCCAGCTTGAAAGGCTTGGTAGACTAATTTTGCATCTGATCCTTCGAGGAAGTTGAACAGACTTTTTGTTTTCTTGTCCGTAGTGAAAAACTTTTCATGAACAAGGTCTTCTGGGCATGCAGCTCTTGCTTTCTTCCAGATTGTTCTGAAGTCTTCGAAAGAGATTTCAGGATAGTTAACCATTTGTTGAACGTCATTTGGAACGTCAAACCTTTGGTCTCTGTGAGCTTCTTTGACTTTATGAATTTTTGGTCGAAGAAGTGGTTGGTTAGTCTTGCTTGTATCGTCTTGATAAGTGGCAAGGCTTAATCTTGCAGATGCTTCATTTCTGAATTTTTTGCAAGTAACTTTATCAACTTTACAGAATGTTTCTGTAATTCCCCAGTCAGTATGAACACCGGCATGAGGTCCTTTGTAGATTACATAAAATCTTTCAGCTTCTTTGTTAAGAGCTTTTTTGTAATCTGGTGTAAACTCCTGCACAGATTTGTTAATGGGTGACAAGGTTGTCATTTTACTGATTCCTTCAGTACAAGGATTGGTATCAACCAACAAGCTAGTTTTTCCATCAGGAAGAGGAGTAGCTGTCTCCTTTATTATGCTTTTTAGCAAAGCATCAGCTTTCAACGGATTTGTTGATTCTTTACCAGGTGCCGTTTGCACTGGAATAGCCTTTGTTTTTGAGCTTTCGCTTTCCGGTACATTGGTGACCGTTGTTACTTGTTCATACAAGTTGATTTTCTGCTCAACTGCAGATAGCTCTATGAGGAGCATTTGTTTCTTCATCCTCAAAGTGTTGAGGTCTTCCATTTTTGTAAACTCAAATTTTGTTTACTTTTTTCTCTAATCTCCCCCTCTCTTTTTTGTAGGTGAAGTTTTTGTGAGGAAATATGTCATGAGGATCATATCCTTTTATAGGGCTCGAGAGGAGCGAGTGAGATCATGGATGATGTAAGGTATACCTGAAGTCACGGGTGAGGCAGTCTGCCAGTACGTTTTTGTTTCCTGCGAGATGTTCAACAGTGAAAGTATATCGTGAAAACCACTCTTGCCAACGTATTAGCCGGCCTAATTTGTTATCTCCTGCAATCTTAGTTCGGAGGAAATAAGTAAAATTTTTATTATCTGTACGAACCAGGAAATTTACTGGTGTTAAATATACAGAGAATTTTGTAATAACTCTTTTTACAGCGAGTAATTCTTTTTCATTGCTATGGTAGTTTTTCTCAGCTGCTTTGAAACTGCCAGAGGTGTACCTGCAAATTTGTTCTTCGTTTTTGGGGTTTTTAGCTTTTAAAACACCTCCCCAAAATTCATCAGAAGCATCAGTTTCAATAATTAAACTGTCTTCAATGTTTGGAAGATAAAGTTTTGGAAAATTGATTAAAACTTTCTTTATCTTTTTGATGTAGTCTGTATCAGCATTTGACCAATTCCAAATGACATCTTTTTTTAATTTTGCCTGTAAAGGTTTTCTCATGGCTGCAAGTTTTTCAATATATGTTTCAGCATAAGTTAAAACACCAAGAAATCTTTGTAGTTGCTTTTTGTCTTCTAAAACATTTGGAAAGTCATGTAAATGTTCAAGAATATGCTTTTGAGGACAATGGGTACCTTCATTTATTTCTAAACCTAAAAAATTGATTTTTGTTTTGAAAAGATGAGCTTTCTTTTTTGAAAGTATTATACCATGTTTTAAAATAGTTCTGAGAACCTGTGTGACATGAACATAGTGTTCTTGTTCATTTTTGCTGAAGATCATGATGTCATCAACGTATACAGTGCAGAAACCTTCAAGGCCTCGAAGAGCATTCTGCATGTGTCTTTGAAAAATACTAGGAGCTTGTTTAAGCCCAAAGGGTAGTACTTTCCATTGAAAGAGTCCATCAGGACATGTGAAGGCAGTGAGAAGCTGCGATTCTTCATCAAGTAGAACTTGCCAGAAACCTGACTTGCAGTCGAAACTTGAATAAATGTTTTTTCCTCGTAGAAGAGTCAAGAGTTCGTGCATATTGGGGAGATTATGTGAGTCTCCAATAGTTGCATCATTAATTGCTTTGTAGTTAACAACCATTCGCTTCTTTCCTCTTCTTTTCTCTGCTTCTTTATTGACAAGAAAGGCAGGAGACATATGAGGGGATTTTGATTCTATAATTAGTCTCATATCAAGTAATTCTTTGATTTGTTTGGAAAATTCTTCTCTATCTTGTAGAGAGTAAACCATAGGTTTTTCTCTAATAACCGTTTTGGGATCAATAAGCTTGATTGAAGCTTTCATCCATCCTTTGGTTTTATTTGGATCAATAGGATTTTCAGAACAAACTTTTTCAAGAAGATCTTCAATCTGTTTGAACCTGGTAGTTTGAATAGAAATAATCCTTTCTTTATTAATCTCTTCATGAGTTATATTAGTACCTGGAATTTGTTTTTCTTTAGAACCTTTTTCTTGAGTTTCAAGAAAACCTGGTTTTCCTTTGCTATAGGCCTCTGTAACCTTTTTTATAATTACCATATCATTATTAAGATGAAAGGCAATTCTATCTATCCATTGTATGAATGGTCCATAGACTTGACAGAAGTTGTTACCAATTATGATATCAATTCCTGAATTTTGTTGGTAAATAGTGGGAACATTGAAATGTTCTCCTGAAAGTTCGAGATTAATATTTCTACAAACTTTATTAATTTTTATGGTTTCACCATTTGCAATAGTGGCACTAATTTCTTTGGGAGCGTTTTCCCAGAGTTCATCCGGAATGACGAATTTGCTTGCAAGACATAAAGATGCACCTGTGTCTACAAAACAATGTACTCTAAATTTTTTATATCCTTTAAAGTTAAGGAAGGCAGAAACATAAATAGAGTTTGGATTAGTAAGATTCATGATAAGGGAATCATCAATCTTCTGGAGGTTTACGCAAAAATGGTTAATCTCCTCCTCCCTGAAAAGCGAGGTATGTATGGGACTAGTCTGAGTCATCCGTTGTTGATTCGTATTCTTCAGTGTCTGATGAAGATTCTGTTTCAACATGATATATAAAAACATGTTGCGTACCATCATACTCTTCTTCAAGAGCTTCATAGCCTCCATTGTTAGCGGTTTGTAAAACCTTGACTTTGTCAGGGTATTTTTTTCTATTTGGACATTCGTTTGCGTAGTGTCCTTCTTCATTGCAGATCCAACACCTACACTTTTTCTTTCCTTGCGGACAAGAAGTAGTTTTCTTAGGTGTTTCTTTTGATGGTTTCTTGAAGTATTTTCCTGGTGAAAATTTTTTTCTTTTCTTTTTCCAAAAAGATTTGTATTTCTTTTTGTTTTTATGCTTTTTCTTAGTATAATTTTTCTTTCCAATATCAAAGTTTTTGAAATCAGAGAGAATGCTACAACAATCTTTGCTTATTGTTTTAAGCTTTTGTTGTTTATATCTGTCTTGACAGATTCTATCAATTTCTTCTTTTGCAATTTTTGTTGCGTAAGAAAGACTGGTTTGCTGGATTTCTCCAGTAGCTTCTTTTTTCCATCTGTCTGTACAGGTTTCTCCAATAATTGGAATTTTCATGAGATAAGCAGATATCCATTGCGCATATTCGCTTCTCTGTGGAATATCATACAAATATGATTCATACATACATGTGTATTTGTCGAGAAGACTAATATCATGTAATTGGAGTTTAGTCATTGAAACTCTTGCTATGTCAACCTTCTTATTAATGGTGAAGTCTTTATTAGAAATATAATCAAGACCTAAGAAAGTAGTGTATATGACATTTATGAGATTATCAAAAAGATCTGAGCCATGCAGTTCTTCATTCCAATTATTGTTTCTTAGGAATTTCTGTACGATTCCATCAGTTTTGTGTTCTAAAAGTAGTAGAACATTTTTTGCTTTTTCAAATTCATCTGGATTTGTTTGTAAGATTAGTGAAATCTCAGTAACCCATTTTTCTACAACTCTTTCTCTGAGTTTTAAATCTTGGATACAATCAATATTGAGTACATTGATCGTATTGGGTCCTTGGCCACTATTTGGAATTCCATTGTGGACAGGCATTTTGAACTCGTATTTCTTTTTATTGCCTCTTCTTGTGGCTGTATAAGAAGATTCTGCTTCATCATCTTCCATATCTGAATATTCGAACTTAACAGTCTTTGTATTTGTTTTAAAATTATCTTCTTGTTCTGATTCAGTGTCGGGTTCATTTATTTTAGTCATTCTAAAATATTGATCAAAAAGTTTGGGTTCTTTTTGATACAATTCTTCACATTCTTCAGTTTCTAAAGATAAAAGCTGAATAAGCTTTTGGTCAGTTTTATCATAATCTTCATATTGAAGGTTAAAGAAATATTTCTCGAGACGTTCAGAGATTGTTTCTTTCATTTTTATTCTTTCTTGAAAATGTTAATTTTCTGGGAATCTTTTGAGCTTCCTAAGTCAGGGTTTCCAACACTAGGATTGGGAGGTGAGTATTTCTTAAGACCTGAATATTTTCCAGGCTTGGTTTTTTGTTCTATGATGGAGATATTCTTGATGTGCTCAAGTGTGTCTTTATTACATGGGCAAGAGTCAATCTTTTCAGATAACTCTTTAGTAATGTCTGCAATAATTTTTGCAGATGCTACTTCCAACTGGGTAATGGTTACGTATTTATTGAATGTTAAGTCCAAGTTTATAATCAGCCCATCTATTTTTTCATTAAGGAGATTGATTGATCTATTGAGCTCGGGTATCGAGGTGATTGATCTATTGAGCTCGGGTATCGAGGTCATCCTATTAGTTGTTTTAACTGATCATGTATATTAGTGATCTTAATGTTGGTTTCCTTAAGAGTGCCCTCAATATTTGCCTTTTTGGCGACTTCTTCAACAAATTGGTTATTTTTTAAAGAGTTTTCTAAAAGAATAGAATGTTTGTCAATAGACTGGGTTAACTTGATAGTTAATTTATTTTGTCTTTCAATAACTTCGAAGAATTTTTCAAAATCTTTTTTATCAAGATTGTTTTTAACCATAAAGGCTAAATCGTTTTTAAATTGGTTAAAAGGTATTTTATTTTTTGAAATATCTGTAGAAATATCTTTTGAAATACCAAGATAATGGCTTATTTTTGAAGTTTTTAAAAGACATCTTGCAATGATTTGGTTGAGATTATTGCAATGATTTACGATTGTTTGAACACCAGCTTTACCAGAAGTAGAGAAAACGTATTCTTTCTTTTCAGTATTATCGTCAAGAGTTTTAATTTTGACTGTTTTACCTTTTTTATAGAAATGAGGAAAATCAATTTTATTATTCATTTATAATGTCAGTGATTTGTTTGATATTCTGGCGTAGACTATCAATTTTTAAAGACATGTTTCTTATTAAGTTATTATCTTTTCTCTCCGAGCTTTCTCCTATGTGGAGTGAATCCATAGAAATTCTTGGTCTAAGAGTTTCTCCTAGAGCTTTTTTATTTCTAGCTATATTTAAAACCCAAGAGTTTTCTTGAGGATTTATGTCGCAGAATTGTTTATCTTTGACATGGCCTATTTCTGAAAAGACATCATCAAGTTCGATGTACTCGTCTTTCTTATAGTCTATGCTATGGTGACTGTTGGTCAGGGCATATCCTATGAGATATGTTATGGTGAAAGGTTTATCACCTGGACTCATTAGGTCACTTCTTTCAAAGTGATGTATAAAAGATAAGGTTTTATCTATATTTGCAGATTTTAAATCCAGAGCAAACTTTGGATAGACTGAAAACATAAACTTTTGGTAAGCAAGGTTTCCCTTTGCAGCACCTAAGATGCAGTCCTGTCTGTCAGTAATTCTGTTGTCAATTAAGGCCATTTTTATGGGAGAATTTATTCCTGCTTGGAATTGGGATTTTAACAAAATTTTTACAGCTCCGATATGGACCATTCTAATTTTTGATCTAATCTCAACTGGAATACTTTTTAAGTTATTATGTATTTGTTCCTTAGTTAAAAGGGGTAGAAAGACAGCTCCTATTGTATCTTTTATGTCTACGGACATTTCTTTAGTACTAACAAAGTAGAAGATTTCATTTTTCCTTTTAAGGGGATTTAGAATACTAAGTTTAGAAGGAACATTTTTGAAAATGTTTTCTTTCTTTATTTTTAAATCAATTTTCTTAACTCGAGAGAGAAGGTCTTGTTTTATTAAAAGATTTGCATGAAAGCCGTCTTCATCTTCAACATAAGTTAAGATTTGTTTTTCTTCTGAATTATTTTCTTCAGTGTTGTTGAAAATTTCATTATTCATTTTAAGAAAAGCTAACAAGTTAAAATAAACTTTCTGAGTTTTGAAACTAATTTTTTATTTCTATCAAGATGTTCTTGATGTACTTTTTGCTTATGCAGGAGATACATACGTATATTAACCAAGTTTGGTATATATTCATGAGTATGTTTATTTTGTGCTTGTAGAATTCTGAAATTCTGAGATATGTTATGGTGAAAGGTTTATCACCTGGACTCATTAGGTCACTTATTTCAAAATGATATATAAAAACATGTTGCGTACCATCATACTCTTCTTCAAGAGCTTCATAGCCTCCATTGTTAGCGGTTTGTAAAACCTTGACTTTGTCAGGGTATTTTTTTCTATTTGGACATTCGTTTGCGTAGTGTCCTTCTTCATTGCAGATCCAACACCTACACTTTTTCTTTCCTTGCGGACAAGAAGTAGTTTTCTTAGGTGTTTCTTTTGATGGTTTCTTGAAGTATTTTCCTGGTGAAAATTTTTTTCTTTTCTTTTTCCAAAAAGATTTGTATTTCTTTTTGTTTTTATGCTTTTTCTTAGTATAATTTTTCTTTCCAATATCAAAGTTTTTGAAATCAGAGAGAATGCTACAACAATCTTTGCTTATTGTTTTAAGCTTTTGTTGTTTATATCTGTCTTGACAGATTCTATCAATTTCTTCTTTTGCAATTTTTGTTGCGTAAGAAAGACTGGTTTGCTGGATTTCTCCAGTAGCTTCTTTTTTCCATCTGTCTGTACAGGTTTCTCCAATAATTGGAATTTTCATGAGATAAGCAGATATCCATTGCGCATATTCGCTTCTCTGTGGAATATCATACAAATATGATTCATACATACATGTGTATTTGTCGAGAAGACTAATATCATGTAATTGGAGTTTAGTCATTGAAACTCTTGCTATGTCAACCTTCTTATTAATGGTGAAGTCTTTATTAGAAATATAATCAAGACCTAAGAAAGTAGTGTATATGACATTTATGAGATTATCAAAAAGATCTGAGCCATGCAGTTCTTCATTCCAATTATTGTTTCTTAGGAATTTCTGTACGATTCCATCAGTTTTGTGTTCTAAAAGTAGTAGAACATTTTTTGCTTTTTCAAATTCATCTGGATTTGTTTGTAAGATTAGTGAAATCTCAGTAACCCATTTTTCTACAACTCTTTCTCTGAGTTTTAAATCTTGGATACAATCAATATTGAGTACATTGATCGTATTGGGTCCTTGGCCACTATTTGGAATTCCATTGTGGACAGGCATTTTGAACTCGTATTTCTTTTTATTGCCTCTTCTTGTGGCTGTATAAGAAGATTCTGCTTCATCATCTTCCATATCTGAATATTCGAACTTAACAGTCTTTGTATTTGTTTTAAAATTATCTTCTTGTTCTGATTCAGTGTCGGGTTCATTTATTTTAGTCATTCTAAAATATTGATCAAAAAGTTTGGGTTCTTTTTGATACAATTCTTCACATTCTTCAGTTTCTAAAGATAAAAGCTGAATAAGCTTTTGGTCAGTTTTATCATAATCTTCATATTGAAGGTTAAAGAAATATTTCTCGAGACGTTCAGAGATTGTTTCTTTCATTTTTATTCTTTCTTGAAAATGTTAATTTTCTGGGAATCTTTTGAGCTTCCTAAGTCAGGGTTTCCAACACTAGGATTGGGAGGTGAGTATTTCTTAAGACCTGAATATTTTCCAGGCTTGGTTTTTTGTTCTATGATGGAGATATTCTTGATGTGCTCAAGTATGTCTTTATTACATGGGCAAGAGTCAATCTTTTCAGATAACTCTTTAGTAATGTCTGCAATAATTTTTGCAGATGCTACTTCCAACTGGGTAATGGTTACGTATTTATTGAATGTTAAGTCCAAGTTTATAATCAGCCCATCTATTTTTTCATTAAGGAGATTGATTGATCTATTGAGCTCGGGTATCGAGGTGATTGATCTATTGAGCTCGGGTATCGAGGTCATCCTATTAGTTGTTTTAACTGATCATGTATATTAGTGATCTTAATGTTGGTTTCCTTAAGAGTGCCCTCAATATTTGCCTTTTTGGCGACTTCTTCAACAAATTGGTTATTTTTTAAAGAGTTTTCTAAAAGAATAGAATGTTTGTCAATAGACTGGGTTAACTTGATAGTTAATTTATTTTGTCTTTCAATAACTTCGAAGAATTTTTCAAAATCTTTTTTATCAAGATTGTTTTTAACCATAAAGGCTAAATCGTTTTTAAATTGGTTAAAAGGTATTTTATTTTTTGAAATATCTGTAGAAATATCTTTTGAAATACCAAGATAATGGCTTATTTTTGAAGTTTTTAAAAGACATCTTGCAATGATTTGGTTGAGATTATTGCAATGATTTACGATTGTTTGAACACCAGCTTTACCAGAAGTAGAGAAAACGTATTCTTTCTTTTCAGTATTATCGTCAAGAGTTTTAATTTTGACTGTTTTACCTTTTTTATAGAAATGAGGAAAATCAATTTTATTATTCATTTATAATGTCAGTGATTTGTTTGATATTCTGGCGTAGACTATCAATTTTTAAAGACATGTTTCTTATTAAGTTATTATCTTTTCTCTCCGAGCTTTCTCCTATGTGGAGTGAATCCATAGAAATTCTTGGTCTAAGAGTTTCTCCTAGAGCTTTTTTATTTCTAGCTATATTTAAAACCCAAGAGTTTTCTTGAGGATTTATGTCGCAGAATTGTTTATCTTTGACATGGCCTATTTCTGAAAAGACATCATCAAGTTCGATGTACTCGTCTTTCTTATAGTCTATGCTATGGTGACTGTTGGTCAGGGCATATCCTATGAGATATGTTATGGTGAAAGGTTTATCACCTGGACTCATTAGGTCACTTCTTTCAAAGTGATGTATAAAAGATAAGGTTTTATCTATATTTGCAGATTTTAAATCCAGAGCAAACTTTGGATAGACTGAAAACATAAACTTTTGGTAAGCAAGGTTTCCCTTTGCAGCACCTAAGATGCAGTCCTGTCTGTCAGTAATTCTGTTGTCAATTAAGGCCATTTTTATGGGAGAATTTATTCCTGCTTGGAATTGGGATTTTAACAAAATTTTTACAGCTCCGATATGGACCATTCTAATTTTTGATCTAATCTCAACTGGAATACTTTTTAAGTTATTATGTATTTGTTCCTTAGTTAAAAGGGGTAGAAAGACAGCTCCTATTGTATCTTTTATGTCTACGGACATTTCTTTAGTACTAACAAAGTAGAAGATTTCATTTTTCCTTTTAAGGGGATTTAGAATACTAAGTTTAGAAGGAACATTTTTGAAAATGTTTTCTTTCTTTATTTTTAAATCAATTTTCTTAACTCGAGAGAGAAGGTCTTGTTTTATTAAAAGATTTGCATGAAAGCCGTCTTCATCTTCAACATAAGTTAAGATTTGTTTTTCTTCTGAATTATTTTCTTCAGTGTTGTTGAAAATTTCATTATTCATTTTAAGAAAAGCTAACAAGTTAAAATAAACTTTCTGAGTTTTGAAACTAATTTTTTATTTCTATCAAGATGTTCTTGATGTACTTTTTGCTTATGCAGGAGATACATACGTATATTAACCAAGTTTGGTATATATTCATGAGTATGTTTATTTTGTGCTTGTAGAATTCTGAAATCTATATGCACCAAGTCTTTTTTATTATTAAAAAGTATTTTTTTATGTTGAGAGATTTCAATCTCTTTATTATGAATATGTTCAAACTTTACTCTGTAAAGTGTTTTATTATAATGTAATGCCATATTTATCCTGGCTCTGATACCAGTTGGGGTGTGTGGATGTGTACGGAATTTATGTTTTAACAAAGAAGGGAATAAATATAAAAATTGTGAAAAGAAGACTCTTGTATCAATAAATGTATAATTGTGATGTAGTGAGTGTTATACTTACATAGATAGAAACTATTCAAGCCAGCCTGTGTCGTTCTTTGGTCTGTGTGGTTGCTTTCCCTGTTGGCATGGTGCCTGTGGTACTGTTAATCATCGTCGACCTGACACTCTGTCACTTACAAGTTTCATCACTCTAAATTGTATGAACACTCAAAAATAACAAAACAAAGATTTATTGATAACAGAGTTCCCAAAAAGGGAAGACTCTTACAATATTTTACATTTTTCCCCTTCTAAGGGAGGAATTACTCACTAGACATTGAACTGAAAATTTACTAGATAGAGAGTGTTTTTTCTTGCACTCGTTCTTGCGATCCCTTCAAACAAAACATAACTCTCAATTTATAGATACATTGAGAGGGTCTGATCCTTGCCTAATATGTCAGGCATGACGTTTTTATCCACAAAAGATTACATTATTGTGGACAGCTAGAAAGCTTCTAATAATGAAGAAGCGCATTATTATTTTGAGTGGCTGGGGCCATTTGACACGTGAAGCATCTTTCTTTAAGATGATGATGATTTGTCATCTTCAGAGGGGGGTCCCTCCATTGTCTCCGAATCTTTGCTTTCGCAAAAGTGACAAAGATGTTCTTCAAAAAGTTGTTCTGCATGTCGGCAGAAGTGTTGGCGTGTAGCATTGGATACTTCCATGCTATTGTTCATGAATTTTTCGCCAAACTTGGAGGCTTGACGAAGATCTTCTTGGCTGGTGTTGTTGTAACTCCAGCTTGTAATTATACAATGCGAGTTGGTATAATTAATCTTCTTTTTTGAACCAGAGATAATCTCGATGATTTTTTCTGATATTCTTCTTAAACCATTGATGCGATTGGGATGAAGAATCTCTGTAAAAGGTAGATCTTTGTCTTCCATTGGTTGAGATTGTTCAATATCTCTATTGGCTTTAGAAAGACCAATTTCCAGAAAGTGGTATGGAGAAAGAGTTGATTCTTGAATCCATTCTGGGAGTGAAGAGATGCATCTGATGTAGATCGGATTATCTTTTGCTTTAAGTACTTTCTTTCGAAAGTTTTTAATGGATTCTACCATGTTGCTTGGGAAGAAAATGAGTTCTTGAAGGTTGCAACTTGGGTAGATATTGTCGATTAGTCCAGCTTGAAAGGCTTGGTAGACTAATTTTGCATCTGATCCTTCGAGGAAGTTGAACAGACTTTTTGTTTTCTTGTCCGTAGTGAAAAACTTTTCATGAACAAGGTCTTCTGGGCATGCAGCTCTTGCTTTCTTCCAGATTGTTCTGAAGTCTTCGAAAGAGATTTCAGGATAGTTAACCATTTGTTGAACGTCATTTGGAACGTCAAACCTTTGGTCTCTGTGAGCTTCTTTGACTTTATGAATTTTTGGTCGAAGAAGTGGTTGGTTAGTCTTGCTTGTATCGTCTTGATAAGTGGCAAGGCTTAATCTTGCAGATGCTTCATTTCTGAATTTTTTGCAAGTAACTTTATCAACTTTACAGAATGTTTCTGTAATTCCCCAGTCAGTATGAACACCGGCATGAGGTCCTTTGTAGATTACATAAAATCTTTCAGCTTCTTTGTTAAGAGCTTTTTTGTAATCTGGTGTAAACTCCTGCACAGATTTGTTAATGGGTGACAAGGTTGTCATTTTACTGATTCCTTCAGTACAAGGATTGGTATCAACCAACAAGCTAGTTTTTCCATCAGGAAGAGGAGTAGCTGTCTCCTTTATTATGCTTTTTAGCAAAGCATCAGCTTTCAACGGATTTGTTGATTCTTTACCAGGTGCCGTTTGCACTGGAATAGCCTTTGTTTTTGAGCTTTCGCTTTCCGGTACATTGGTGACCGTTGTTACTTGTTCATACAAGTTGATTTTCTGCTCAATTGCAGATAGCTCTATGAGGAGCATTTGTTTCTTCATCCTCAAAGTGTTGAGGTCTTCCATTTTTGTAAACTCAAATTTTGTTTACTTTTTTCTCTAATCTCCCCCTCTCTTTTTTGTAGGTGAAGTTTTTGTGAGGAAATATGTCATGAGGATCATATCCTTTTATAGGGCTCGAGAGGAGCGAGTGAGATCATGGATGATGTAAGGTATACCTGAAGTCACGGGTGAGGCAGTCTGCCAGTACGTTTTTGTTTCCTGCGAGATGTTCAACAGTGAAAGTATATCGTGAAAACCACTCTTGCCAACGTATTAGCCGGCCTAATTTGTTATCTCCTGCAATCTTAGTTCGGAGGAAATAAGTAAAATTTTTATTATCTGTACGAACCAGGAAATTTACTGGTGTTAAATATACAGAGAATTTTGTAATAACTCTTTTTACAGCGAGTAATTCTTTTTCATTGCTATGGTAGTTTTTCTCAGCTGCTTTGAAACTGCCAGAGGTGTACCTGCAAATTTGTTCTTCGTTTTTGGGGTTTTTAGCTTTTAAAACACCTCCCCAAAATTCATCAGAAGCATCAGTTTCAATAATTAAACTGTCTTCAATGTTTGGAAGATAAAGTTTTGGAAAATTGATTAAAACTTTCTTTATCTTTTTGATGTAGTCTGTATCAGCATTTGACCAATTCCAAATGACATCTTTTTTTAATTTTGCCTGTAAAGGTTTTCTCATGGCTGCAAGTTTTTCAATATATGTTTCAGCATAAGTTAAAACACCAAGAAATCTTTGTAGTTGCTTTTTGTCTTCTAAAACATTTGGAAAGTCATGTAAATGTTCAAGAATATGCTTTTGAGGACAATGGGTACCTTCATTTATTTCTAAACCTAAAAAATTGATTTTTGTTTTGAAAAGATGAGCTTTCTTTTTTGAAAGTATTATACCATGTTTTAAAATAGTTCTGAGAACCTGTGTGACATGAACATAGTGTTCTTGTTCATTTTTGCTGAAGATCATGATGTCATCAACGTATACAGTGCAGAAACCTTCAAGGCCTCGAAGAGCATTCTGCATGTGTCTTTGAAAAATACTAGGAGCTTGTTTAAGCCCAAAGGGTAGTACTTTCCATTGAAAGAGTCCATCAGGACATGTGAAGGCAGTGAGAAGCTGCGATTCTTCATCAAGTAGAACTTGCCAGAAACCTGACTTGCAGTCGAAACTTGAATAAATGTTTTTTCCTCGTAGAAGAGTCAAGAGTTCGTGCATATTGGGGAGATTATGTGAGTCTCCAATAGTTGCATCATTAATTGCTTTGTAGTTAACAACCATTCGCTTCTTTCCTCTTCTTTTCTCTGCTTCTTTATTGACAAGAAAGGCAGGAGACATATGAGGGGATTTTGATTCTATAATTAGTCTCATATCAAGTAATTCTTTGATTTGTTTGGAAAATTCTTCTCTATCTTGTAGAGAGTAAACCATAGGTTTTTCTCTAATAACCGTTTTGGGATCAATAAGCTTGATTGAAGCTTTCATCCATCCTTTGGTTTTATTTGGATCAATAGGATTTTCAGAACAAACTTTTTCAAGAAGATCTTCAATCTGTTTGAACCTGGTAGTTTGAATAGAAATAATCCTTTCTTTATTAATCTCTTCATGAGTTATATTAGTACCTGGAATTTGTTTTTCTTTAGAACCTTTTTCTTGAGTTTCAAGAAAACCTGGTTTTCCTTTGCTATAGGCCTCTGTAACCTTTTTTATAATTACCATATCATTATTAAGATGAAAGGCAATTCTATCTATCCATTGTATGAATGGTCCATAGACTTGACAGAAGTTGTTACCAATTATGATATCAATTCCTGAATTTTGTTGGTAAATAGTGGGAACATTGAAATGTTCTCCTGAAAGTTCGAGATTAATATTTCTACAAACTTTATTAATTTTTATGGTTTCACCATTTGCAATAGTGGCACTAATTTCTTTGGGAGCGTTTTCCCAGAGTTCATCCGGAATGACGAATTTGCTTGCAAGACATAAAGATGCACCTGTGTCTACAAAACAATGTACTCTAAATTTTTTATATCCTTTAAAGTTAAGGAAGGCAGAAACATAAATAGAGTTTGGATTAGTAAGATTCATGATAAGGGAATCATCAATCTTCTGGAGGTTTACGCAAAAATGGTTAATCTCCTCCTCCCTGAAAAGCGAGGTATGTATGGGACTAGTCTGAGTCATCCGTTGTTGATTCGTATTCTTCAGTGTCTGATGAAGATTCTGTTTCAACATGATATTTTACAGAGAAGGGAATAAATATATAATTGTGATGTAGTGAGTGTTATACTTACATAGATAGAAACTATTCAAGCCAGCCTGTGTCGTTCTTTGGTCTGTGTGGTTGCTTTCCCTGTTGGCATGGTGCCTGTGGTACTGTTA
Source organism: Lactuca serriola (assembly GCF_051521515.1). Classification (NCBI taxonomy): domain Eukaryota; kingdom Viridiplantae; phylum Streptophyta; class Magnoliopsida; order Asterales; family Asteraceae; genus Lactuca; species Lactuca serriola. The sequence goes on from NW_027629676.1 coordinate 127,305, forward strand.
ATCATCGTCGACCTGACACTCTGTCACTTACAAGTTTCATCACTCTAAATTGTATGAACACTCAAAAATAACAAAACAAAGATTTATTGATAACAGAGTTCCCAAAAAGGGAAGACTCTTACAATATTTTACATTTTTCCCCTTCTAAGGGAGGAATTACTCACTAGACATTGAACTGAAAATTTACTAGATAGAGAGTGTTTTTTCTTGCACTCGTTCTTGCGATTCCTTCAAACAAAACATAACTCTCAATTTATAGATACATTGAGAGGGTCTGATCCTTGCCTAATATGTCAGGCATGACGTTTTTATCCACAAAAGATTACATTATTGTGGACAGCTAGAAAGCTTCTAATAATGAAGAAGCGCATTATTATTTTGAGTGGCTGGGGCCATTTGACACGTGAAGCATCTTTCTTTAAGATGATGATGATTTGTCATCTTCAGAGGGGGGTCCCTCCATTGTCTCCGAATCTTTGCTTTCGCAAAAGTGACAAAGATGTTCTTCAAAAAGTTGTTCTGCATGTCGGCAGAAGTGTTGGCGTGTAGCATTGGATACTTCCATGCTATTGTTCATGAATTTTTCGCCAAACTTGGAGGCTTGACGAAGATCTTCTTGGCTGGTGTTGTTGTAACTCCAGCTTGTAATTATACAATGCGAGTTGGTATAATTAATCTTCTTTTTTGAACCAGAGATAATCTCGATGATTTTTTCTGATATTCTTCTTAAACCATTGATGCGATTGGGATGAAGAATCTCTGTAAAAGGTAGATCTTTGTCTTCCATTGGTTGAGATTGTTCAATATCTCTATTGGCTTTAGAAAGACCAATTTCCAGAAAGTGGTATGGAGAAAGAGTTGATTCTTGAATCCATTCTGGGAGTGAAGAGATGCATCTGATGTAGATCGGATTATCTTTTGCTTTAAGTACTTTCTTTCGAAAGTTTTTAATGGATTCTACCATGTTGCTTGGGAAGAAAATGAGTTCTTGAAGGTTGCAACTTGGGTAGATATTGTCGATTAGTCCAGCTTGAAAGGCTTGGTAGACTAATTTTGCATCTGATCCTTCGAGGAAGTTGAACAGACTTTTTGTTTTCTTGTCCGTAGTGAAAAACTTTTCATGAACAAGGTCTTCTGGGCATGCAGCTCTTGCTTTCTTCCAGATTGTTCTGAAGTCTTCGAAAGAGATTTCAGGATAGTTAACCATTTGTTGAACGTCATTTGGAACGTCAAACCTTTGGTCTCTGTGAGCTTCTTTGACTTTATGAATTTTTGGTCGAAGAAGTGGTTGGTTAGTCTTGCTTGTATCGTCTTGATAAGTGGCAAGGCTTAATCTTGCAGATGCTTCATTTCTGAATTTTTTGCAAGTAACTTTATCAACTTTACAGAATGTTTCTGTAATTCCCCAGTCAGTATGAACACCGGCATGAGGTCCTTTGTAGATTACATAAAATCTTTCAGCTTCTTTGTTAAGAGCTTTTTTGTAATCTGGTGTAAACTCCTGCACAGATTTGTTAATGGGTGACAAGGTTGTCATTTTACTGATTCCTTCAGTACAAGGATTGGTATCAACCAACAAGCTAGTTTTTCCATCAGGAAGAGGAGTAGCTGTCTCCTTTATTATGCTTTTTAGCAAAGCATCAGCTTTCAACGGATTTGTTGATTCTTTACCAGGTGCCGTTTGCACTGGAATAGCCTTTGTTTTTGAGCTTTCGCTTTCCGGTACATTGGTGACCGTTGTTACTTGTTCATACAAGTTGATTTTCTGCTCAATTGCAGATAGCTCTATGAGGAGCATTTGTTTCTTCATCCTCAAAGTGTTGAGGTCTTCCATTTTTGTAAACTCAAATTTTGTTTACTTTTTTCTCTAATCTCCCCCTCTCTTTTTTGTAGGTGAAGTTTTTGTGAGGAAATATGTCATGAGGATCATATCCTTTTATAGGGCTCGAGAGGAGCGAGTGAGATCATGGATGATGTAAGGTATACCTGAAGTCACGGGTGAGGCAGTCTGCCAGTACGTTTTTGTTTCCTGCGAGATGTTCAACAGTGAAAGTATATCGTGAAAACCACTCTTGCCAACGTATTAGCCGGCCTAATTTGTTATCTCCTGCAATCTTAGTTCGGAGGAAATAAGTAAAATTTTTATTATCTGTACGAACCAGGAAATTTACTGGTGTTAAATATACAGAGAATTTTGTAATAACTCTTTTTACAGCGAGTAATTCTTTTTCATTGCTATGGTAGTTTTTCTCAGCTGCTTTGAAACTGCCAGAGGTGTACCTGCAAATTTGTTCTTCGTTTTTGGGGTTTTTAGCTTTTAAAACACCTCCCCAAAATTCATCAGAAGCATCAGTTTCAATAATTAAACTGTCTTCAATGTTTGGAAGATAAAGTTTTGGAAAATTGATTAAAACTTTCTTTATCTTTTTGATGTAGTCTGTATCAGCATTTGACCAATTCCAAATGACATCTTTTTTTAATTTTGCCTGTAAAGGTTTTCTCATGGCTGCAAGTTTTTCAATATATGTTTCAGCATAAGTTAAAACACCAAGAAATCTTTGTAGTTGCTTTTTGTCTTCTAAAACATTTGGAAAGTCATGTAAATGTTCAAGAATATGCTTTTGAGGACAATGGGTACCTTCATTTATTTCTAAACCTAAAAAATTGATTTTTGTTTTGAAAAGATGAGCTTTCTTTTTTGAAAGTATTATACCATGTTTTAAAATAGTTCTGAGAACCTGTGTGACATGAACATAGTGTTCTTGTTCATTTTTGCTGAAGATCATGATGTCATCAACGTATACAGTGCAGAAACCTTCAAGGCCTCGAAGAGCATTCTGCATGTGTCTTTGAAAAATACTAGGAGCTTGTTTAAGCCCAAAGGGTAGTACTTTCCATTGAAAGAGTCCATCAGGACATGTGAAGGCAGTGAGAAGCTGCGATTCTTCATCAAGTAGAACTTGCCAGAAACCTGACTTGCAGTCGAAACTTGAATAAATGTTTTTTCCTCGTAGAAGAGTCAAGAGTTCGTGCATATTGGGGAGATTATGTGAGTCTCCAATAGTTGCATCATTAATTGCTTTGTAGTTAACAACCATTCGCTTCTTTCCTCTTCTTTTCTCTGCTTCTTTATTGACAAGAAAGGCAGGAGACATATGAGGGGATTTTGATTCTATAATTAGTCTCATATCAAGTAATTCTTTGATTTGTTTGGAAAATTCTTCTCTATCTTGTAGAGAGTAAACCATAGGTTTTTCTCTAATAACCGTTTTGGGATCAATAAGCTTGATTGAAGCTTTCATCCATCCTTTGGTTTTATTTGGATCAATAGGATTTTCAGAACAAACTTTTTCAAGAAGATCTTCAATCTGTTTGAACCTGGTAGTTTGAATAGAAATAATCCTTTCTTTATTAATCTCTTCATGAGTTATATTAGTACCTGGAATTTGTTTTTCTTTAGAACCTTTTTCTTGAGTTTCAAGAAAACCTGGTTTTCCTTTGCTATAGGCCTCTGTAACCTTTTTTATAATTACCATATCATTATTAAGATGAAAGGCAATTCTATCTATCCATTGTATGAATGGTCCATAGACTTGACAGAAGTTGTTACCAATTATGATATCAATTCCTGAATTTTGTTGGTAAATAGTGGGAACATTGAAATGTTCTCCTGAAAGTTCGAGATTAATATTTCTACAAACTTTATTAATTTTTATGGTTTCACCATTTGCAATAGTGGCACTAATTTCTTTGGGAGCGTTTTCCCAGAGTTCATCCGGAATGACGAATTTGCTTGCAAGACATAAAGATGCACCTGTGTCTACAAAACAATGTACTCTAAATTTTTTATATCCTTTAAAGTTAAGGAAGGCAGAAACATAAATAGAGTTTGGATTAGTAAGATTCATGATAAGGGAATCATCAATCTTCTGGAGGTTTACGCAAAAATGGTTAATCTCCTCCTCCCTGAAAAGCGAGGTATGTATGGGACTAGTCTGAGTCATCCGTTGTTGATTCGTATTCTTCAGTGTCTGATGAAGATTCTGTTTCAACATGATATATAAAAACATGTTGCGTACCATCATACTCTTCTTCAAGAGCTTCATAGCCTCCATTGTTAGCGGTTTGTAAAACCTTGACTTTGTCAGGGTATTTTTTTCTATTTGGACATTCGTTTGCGTAGTGTCCTTCTTCATTGCAGATCCAACACCTACACTTTTTCTTTCCTTGCGGACAAGAAGTAGTTTTCTTAGGTGTTTCTTTTGATGGTTTCTTGAAGTATTTTCCTGGTGAAAATTTTTTTCTTTTCTTTTTCCAAAAAGATTTGTATTTCTTTTTGTTTTTATGCTTTTTCTTAGTATAATTTTTCTTTCCAATATCAAAGTTTTTGAAATCAGAGAGAATGCTACAACAATCTTTGCTTATTGTTTTAAGCTTTTGTTGTTTATATCTGTCTTGACAGATTCTATCAATTTCTTCTTTTGCAATTTTTGTTGCGTAAGAAAGACTGGTTTGCTGGATTTCTCCAGTAGCTTCTTTTTTCCATCTGTCTGTACAGGTTTCTCCAATAATTGGAATTTTCATGAGATAAGCAGATATCCATTGCGCATATTCGCTTCTCTGTGGAATATCATACAAATATGATTCATACATACATGTGTATTTGTCGAGAAGACTAATATCATGTAATTGGAGTTTAGTCATTGAAACTCTTGCTATGTCAACCTTCTTATTAATGGTGAAGTCTTTATTAGAAATATAATCAAGACCTAAGAAAGTAGTGTATATGACATTTATGAGATTATCAAAAAGATCTGAGCCATGCAGTTCTTCATTCCAATTATTGTTTCTTAGGAATTTCTGTACGATTCCATCAGTTTTGTGTTCTAAAAGTAGTAGAACATTTTTTGCTTTTTCAAATTCATCTGGATTTGTTTGTAAGATTAGTGAAATCTCAGTAACCCATTTTTCTACAACTCTTTCTCTGAGTTTTAAATCTTGGATACAATCAATATTGAGTACATTGATCGTATTGGGTCCTTGGCCACTATTTGGAATTCCATTGTGGACAGGCATTTTGAACTCGTATTTCTTTTTATTGCCTCTTCTTGTGGCTGTATAAGAAGATTCTGCTTCATCATCTTCCATATCTGAATATTCGAACTTAACAGTCTTTGTATTTGTTTTAAAATTATCTTCTTGTTCTGATTCAGTGTCGGGTTCATTTATTTTAGTCATTCTAAAATATTGATCAAAAAGTTTGGGTTCTTTTTGATACAATTCTTCACATTCTTCAGTTTCTAAAGATAAAAGCTGAATAAGCTTTTGGTCAGTTTTATCATAATCTTCATATTGAAGGTTAAAGAAATATTTCTCGAGACGTTCAGAGATTGTTTCTTTCATTTTTATTCTTTCTTGAAAATGTTAATTTTCTGGGAATCTTTTGAGCTTCCTAAGTCAGGGTTTCCAACACTAGGATTGGGAGGTGAGTATTTCTTAAGACCTGAATATTTTCCAGGCTTGGTTTTTTGTTCTATGATGGAGATATTCTTGATGTGCTCAAGTATGTCTTTATTACATGGGCAAGAGTCAATCTTTTCAGATAACTCTTTAGTAATGTCTGCAATAATTTTTGCAGATGCTACTTCCAACTGGGTAATGGTTACGTATTTATTGAATGTTAAGTCCAAGTTTATAATCAGCCCATCTATTTTTTCATTAAGGAGATTGATTGATCTATTGAGCTCGGGTATCGAGGTGATTGATCTATTGAGCTCGGGTATCGAGGTCATCCTATTAGTTGTTTTAACTGATCATGTATATTAGTGATCTTAATGTTGGTTTCCTTAAGAGTGCCCTCAATATTTGCCTTTTTGGCGACTTCTTCAACAAATTGGTTATTTTTTAAAGAGTTTTCTAAAAGAATAGAATGTTTGTCAATAGACTGGGTTAACTTGATAGTTAATTTATTTTGTCTTTCAATAACTTCGAAGAATTTTTCAAAATCTTTTTTATCAAGATTGTTTTTAACCATAAAGGCTAAATCGTTTTTAAATTGGTTAAAAGGTATTTTATTTTTTGAAATATCTGTAGAAATATCTTTTGAAATACCAAGATAATGGCTTATTTTTGAAGTTTTTAAAAGACATCTTGCAATGATTTGGTTGAGATTATTGCAATGATTTACGATTGTTTGAACACCAGCTTTACCAGAAGTAGAGAAAACGTATTCTTTCTTTTCAGTATTATCGTCAAGAGTTTTAATTTTGACTGTTTTACCTTTTTTATAGAAATGAGGAAAATCAATTTTATTATTCATTTATAATGTCAGTGATTTGTTTGATATTCTGGCGTAGACTATCAATTTTTAAAGACATGTTTCTTATTAAGTTATTATCTTTTCTCTCCGAGCTTTCTCCTATGTGGAGTGAATCCATAGAAATTCTTGGTCTAAGAGTTTCTCCTAGAGCTTTTTTATTTCTAGCTATATTTAAAACCCAAGAGTTTTCTTGAGGATTTATGTCGCAGAATTGTTTATCTTTGACATGGCCTATTTCTGAAAAGACATCATCAAGTTCGATGTACTCGTCTTTCTTATAGTCTATGCTATGGTGACTGTTGGTCAGGGCATATCCTATGAGATATGTTATGGTGAAAGGTTTATCACCTGGACTCATTAGGTCACTTCTTTCAAAGTGATGTATAAAAGATAAGGTTTTATCTATATTTGCAGATTTTAAATCCAGAGCAAACTTTGGATAGACTGAAAACATAAACTTTTGGTAAGCAAGGTTTCCCTTTGCAGCACCTAAGATGCAGTCCTGTCTGTCAGTAATTCTGTTGTCAATTAAGGCCATTTTTATGGGAGAATTTATTCCTGCTTGGAATTGGGATTTTAACAAAATTTTTACAGCTCCGATATGGACCATTCTAATTTTTGATCTAATCTCAACTGGAATACTTTTTAAGTTATTATGTATTTGTTCCTTAGTTAAAAGGGGTAGAAAGACAGCTCCTATTGTATCTTTTATGTCTACGGACATTTCTTTAGTACTAACAAAGTAGAAGATTTCATTTTTCCTTTTAAGGGGATTTAGAATACTAAGTTTAGAAGGAACATTTTTGAAAATGTTTTCTTTCTTTATTTTTAAATCAATTTTCTTAACTCGAGAGAGAAGGTCTTGTTTTATTAAAAGATTTGCATGAAAGCCGTCTTCATCTTCAACATAAGTTAAGATTTGTTTTTCTTCTGAATTATTTTCTTCAGTGTTGTTGAAAATTTCATTATTCATTTTAAGAAAAGCTAACAAGTTAAAATAAACTTTCTGAGTTTTGAAACTAATTTTTTATTTCTATCAAGATGTTCTTGATGTACTTTTTGCTTATGCAGGAGATACATACGTATATTAACCAAGTTTGGTATATATTCATGAGTATGTTTATTTTGTGCTTGTAGAATTCTGAAATCTATATGCACCAAGTCTTTTTTATTATTAAAAAGTATTTTTTTATGTTGAGAGATTTCAATCTCTTTATTATGAATATGTTCAAACTTTACTCTGTAAAGTGTTTTATTATAATGTAATGCCATATTTATCAAGGCTCTGATACCAGTATTATTCTCCCATAAAAATGGCAAATATTGAGGCCAAAAAGGCAAATATTTGCCTTTACTCTGAAAATATGTTCTTTCTACCCCTTTTAACTAAGGAACAAATACATAATAACTTAAAAAGTATTCCAGTTGAGATTAGATCAAAAATTAGAATGGTCCATATCGGAGCTGTAAAAATTTTGTTAAAATCCCAATTCCAAGCAGGAATAAATTCTCCCATAAAAATGGCCTTAATTGACAACAGAATTACTGACAGACAGGACTGCATCTTAGGTGCTGCAAAGGGAAACCTTGCTTACCAAAAGTTTATGTTTTCAGTCTATCCAAAGTTTGCTCTGGATTTAAAATCTGCAAATATAGATAAAACCTTATCTTTTATACATCACTTTGAAAGAAGTGACCTAATGAGTCCAGGTGATAAACCTTTCACCATAACATATCTCATAGGATATGCCCTGACCAACAGTCACCATAGCATAGACTATAAGAAAGACGAGTACATCGAACTTGATGATGTCTTTTCAGAAATAGGCCATGTCAAAGATAAACAATTCTGCGACATAAATCCTCAAGAAAACTCTTGGGTTTTAAATATAGCTAGAAATAAAAAAGCTCTAGGAGAAACTCTTAGACCAAGAATTTCTATGGATTCACTCCACATAGGAGAAAGCTCGGAGAGAAAAGATAATAACTTAATAAGAAACATGTCTTTAAAAATTGATAGTCTACGCCAGAATATCAAACAAATCACTGACATTATAAATGAATAATAAAATTGATTTTCCTCATTTCTATAAAAAAGGTAAAACAGTCAAAATTAAAACTCTTGACGATAATACTGAAAAGAAAGAATACGTTTTCTCTACTTCTGGTAAAGCTGGTGTTCAAACAATCGTAAATCATTGCAATAATCTCAACCAAATCATTGCAAGATGTCTTTTAAAAACTTCAAAAATAAGCCATTATCTTGGTATTTCAAAAGATATTTCTACAGATATTTCAAAAAATAAAATACCTTTTAACCAATTTAAAAACGATTTAGCCTTTATGGTTAAAAACAATCTTGATAAAAAAGATTTTGAAAAATTCTTCGAAGTTATTGAAAGACAAAATAAATTAACTATCAAGTTAACCCAGTCTATTGACAAACATTCTATTCTTTTAGAAAACTCTTTAAAAAATAACCAATTTGTTGAAGAAGTCGCCAAAAAGGCAAATATTGAGGGCACTCTTAAGGAAACCAACATTAAGATCACTAATATACATGATCAGTTAAAACAACTAATAGGATGACCTCGATACCCGAGCTCAATAGATCAATCACCTCGATACCCGAGCTCAATAGATCAATCAATCTCCTTAATGAAAAAATAGATGGGCTGATTATAAACTTGGACTTAACATTCAATAAATACGTAACCATTACCCAGTTGGAAGTAGCATCTGCAAAAATTATTGCAGACATTACTAAAGAGTTATCTGAAAAGATTGACTCTTGCCCATGTAATAAAGACATACTTGAGCACATCAAGAATATCTCCATCATAGAACAAAAAACCAAGCCTGGAAAATATTCAGGTCTTAAGAAATACTCACCTCCCAATCCTAGTGTTGGAAACCCTGACTTAGGAAGCTCAAAAGATTCCCAGAAAATTAACATTTTCAAGAAAGAATAAAAATGAAAGAAACAATCTCTGAACGTCTCGAGAAATATTTCTTTAACCTTCAATATGAAGATTATGATAAAACTGACCAAAAGCTTATTCAGCTTTTATCTTTAGAAACTGAAGAATGTGAAGAATTGTATCAAAAAGAACCCAAACTTTTTGATCAATATTTTAGAATGACTAAAATAAATGAACCCGACACTGAATCAGAACAAGAAGATAATTTTAAAACAAATACAAAGACTGTTAAGTTCGAATATTCAGATATGGAAGATGATGAAGCAGAATCTTCTTATACAGCCACAAGAAGAGGCAATAAAAAGAAATACGAGTTCAAAATGCCTGTCCACAATGGAATTCCAAATAGTGGCCAAGGACCCAATACGATCAATGTACTCAATATTGATTGTATCCAAGATTTAAAACTCAGAGAAAGAGTTGTAGAAAAATGGGTTACTGAGATTTCACTAATCTTACAAACAAATCCAGATGAATTTGAAAAAGCAAAAAATGTTCTACTACTTTTAGAACACAAAACTGATGGAATCGTACAGAAATTCCTAAGAAACAATAATTGGAATGAAGAACTGCATGGCTCAGATCTTTTTGATAATCTCATAAATGTCATATACACTACTTTCTTAGGTCTTGATTATATTTCTAATAAAGACTTCACCATTAATAAGAAGGTTGACATAGCAAGAGTTTCAATGACTAAACTCCAATTACATGATATTAGTCTTCTCGACAAATACACATGTATGTATGAATCATATTTGTATGATATTCCACAGAGAAGCGAATATGCGCAATGGATATCTGCTTATCTCATGAAAATTCCAATTATTGGAGAAACCTGTACAGACAGATGGAAAAAAGAAGCTACTGGAGAAATCCAGCAAACCAGTCTTTCTTACGCAACAAAAATTGCAAAAGAAGAAATTGATAGAATCTGTCAAGACAGATATAAACAACAAAAGCTTAAAACAATAAGCAAAGATTGTTGTAGCATTCTCTCTGATTTCAAAAACTTTGATATTGGAAAGAAAAATTATACTAAGAAAAAGCATAAAAACAAAAAGAAATACAAATCTTTTTGGAAAAAGAAAAGAAAAAAATTTTCACCAGGAAAATACTTCAAGAAACCATCAAAAGAAACACCTAAGAAAACTACTTCTTGTCCGCAAGGAAAGAAAAAGTGTAGGTGTTGGATCTGCAATGAAGAAGGACACTACGCAAACGAATGTCCAAATAGAAAAAAATACCCTGACAAAGTCAAGGTTTTACAAACCGCTAACAATGGAGGCTATGAAGCTCTTGAAGAAGAGTATGATGGTACGCAACATGTTTTTATATATCATGTTGAAACAGAATCTTCATCAGACACTGAAGAATACGAATCAACAACGGATGACTCAGACTAGTCCCATACATACCTCGCTTTTCAGGGAGGAGGAGATTAACCATTTTTGCGTAAACCTCCAGAAGATTGATGATTCCCTTATCATGAATCTTACTAATCCAAACTCTATTTATGTTTCTGCCTTCCTTAACTTTAAAGGATATAAAAAATTTAGAGTACATTGTTTTGTAGACACAGGTGCATCTTTATGTCTTGCAAGCAAATTCGTCATTCCGGATGAACTCTGGGAAAACGCTCCCAAAGAAATTAGTGCCACTATTGCAAATGGTGAAACCATAAAAATTAATAAAGTTTGTAGAAATATTAATCTCGAACTTTCAGGAGAACATTTCAATGTTCCCACTATTTACCAACAAAATTCAGGAATTGATATCATAATTGGTAACAACTTCTGTCAAGTCTATGGACCATTCATACAATGGATAGATAGAATTGCCTTTCATCTTAATAATGATATGGTAATTATAAAAAAGGTTACAGAGGCCTATAGCAAAGGAAAACCAGGTTTTCTTGAAACTCAAGAAAAAGGTTCTAAAGAAAAACAAATTCCAGGTACTAATATAACTCATGAAGAGATTAATAAAGAAAGGATTATTTCTATTCAAACTACCAGGTTCAAACAGATTGAAGATCTTCTTGAAAAAGTTTGTTCTGAAAATCCTATTGATCCAAATAAAACCAAAGGATGGATGAAAGCTTCAATCAAGCTTATTGATCCCAAAACGGTTATTAGAGAAAAACCTATGGTTTACTCTCTACAAGATAGAGAAGAATTTTCCAAACAAATCAAAGAATTACTTGATATGAGACTAATTATAGAATCAAAATCCCCTCATATGTCTCCTGCCTTTCTTGTCAATAAAGAAGCAGAGAAAAGAAGAGGAAAGAAGCGAATGGTTGTTAACTACAAAGCAATTAATGATGCAACTATTGGAGACTCACATAATCTCCCCAATATGCACGAACTCTTGACTCTTCTACGAGGAAAAAACATTTATTCAAGTTTCGACTGCAAGTCAGGTTTCTGGCAAGTTCTACTTGATGAAGAATCGCAGCTTCTCACTGCCTTCACATGTCCTGATGGACTCTTTCAATGGAAAGTACTACCCTTTGGGCTTAAACAAGCTCCTAGTATTTTTCAAAGACACATGCAGAATGCTCTTCGAGGCCTTGAAGGTTTCTGCACTGTATACGTTGATGACATCATGATCTTCAGCAAAAATGAACAAGAACACTATGTTCATGTCACACAGGTTCTCAGAACTATTTTAAAACATGGTATAATACTTTCAAAAAAGAAAGCTCATCTTTTCAAAACAAAAATCAATTTTTTAGGTTTAGAAATAAATGAAGGTACCCATTGTCCTCAAAAGCATATTCTTGAACATTTACATGACTTTCCAAATGTTTTAGAAGACAAAAAGCAACTACAAAGATTTCTTGGTGTTTTAACTTATGCTGAAACATATATTGAAAAACTTGCAGCCATGAGAAAACCTTTACAGGCAAAATTAAAAAAAGATGTCATTTGGAATTGGTCAAATGCTGATACAGACTACATCAAAAAGATAAAGAAAGTTTTAATCAATTTTCCAAAACTTTATCTTCCAAACATTGAAGACAGTTTAATTATTGAAACTGATGCTTCTGATGAATTTTGGGGAGGTGTTTTAAAAGCTAAAAACCCCAAAAACGAAGAACAAATTTGCAGGTACACCTCTGGCAGTTTCAAAGCAGCTGAGAAAAACTACCATAGCAATGAAAAAGAATTACTCGCTGTAAAAAGAGTTATTACAAAATTCTCTGTATATTTAACACCAGTAAATTTCCTGGTTCGTACAGATAATAAAAATTTTACTTATTTCCTCCGAACTAAGATTGCAGGAGATAACAAATTAGGCCGGCTAATACGTTGGCAAGAGTGGTTTTCACGATATACTTTCACTGTTGAACATCTCGCAGGAAACAAAAACGTACTGGCAGACTGCCTCACCCGTGACTTCAGGTATACCTTACATCATCCATGATCTCACTCGCTCCTCTCGAGCCCTATAAAAGGATATGATCCTCATGACATATTTCCTCACAAAAACTTCACCTACAAAAAAGAGAGGGGGAGATTAGAGAAAAAAGTAAACAAAATTTGAGTTTACAAAAATGGAAGACCTCAACACTTTGAGGATGAAGAAACAAATGCTCCTCATAGAGCTATCTGCAATTGAGCAGAAAATCAACTTGTATGAACAAGTAACAACGGTCACCAATGTACCGGAAAGCGAAAGCTCAAAAACAAAGGCTATTCCAGTGCAAACGGCACCTGGTAAAGAATCAACAAATCCGTTGAAAGCTGATGCTTTGCTAAAAAGCATAATAAAGGAGACAGCTACTCCTCTTCCTGATGGAAAAACTAGCTTGTTGGTTGATACCAATCCTTGTACTGAAGGAATCAGTAAAATGACAACCTTGTCACCCATTAACAAATCTGTGCAGGAGTTTACACCAGATTACAAAAAAGCTCTTAACAAAGAAGCTGAAAGATTTTATGTAATCTACAAAGGACCTCATGCCGGTGTTCATACTGACTGGGGAATTACAGAAACATTCTGTAAAGTTGATAAAGTTACTTGCAAAAAATTCAGAAATGAAGCATCTGCAAGATTAAGCCTTGCCACTTATCAAGACGATACAAGCAAGACTAACCAACCACTTCTTCGACCAAAAATTCATAAAGTCAAAGAAGCTCACAGAGACCAAAGGTTTGACGTTCCAAATGACGTTCAACAAATGGTTAACTATCCTGAAATCTCTTTCGAAGACTTCAGAACAATCTGGAAGAAAGCAAGAGCTGCATGCCCAGAAGACCTTGTTCATGAAAAGTTTTTCACTACGGACAAGAAAACAAAAAGTCTGTTCAACTTCCTCGAAGGATCAGATGCAAAATTAGTCTACCAAGCCTTTCAAGCTGGACTAATCGACAATATCTACCCAAGTTGCAACCTTCAAGAACTCATTTTCTTCCCAAGCAACATGGTAGAATCCATTAAAAACTTTCGAAAGAAAGTACTTAAAGCAAAAGATAATCCGATCTACATCAGATGCATCTCTTCACTCCCAGAATGGATTCAAGAATCAACTCTTTCTCCATACCACTTTCTGGAAATTGGTCTTTCTAAAGCCAATAGAGATATTGAACAATCTCAACCAATGGAAGACAAAGATCTACCTTTTACAGAGATTCTTCATCCCAATCGCATCAATGGTTTAAGAAGAATATCAGAAAAAATCATCGAGATTATCTCTGGTTCAAAAAAGAAGATTAATTATACCAACTCGCATTGTATAATTACAAGCTGGAGTTACAACAACACCAGCCAAGAAGATCTTCGTCAAGCCTCCAAGTTTGGCGAAAAATTCATGAACAATAGCATGGAAGTATCCAATGCTACACGCCAACACTTCTGCCGACATGCAGAACAACTTTTTGAAGAACATCTTTGTCACTTTTGCGAAAGCAAAGATTCGGAGACAATGGAGGGACCCCCCTCTGAAGATGACAAATCATCATCATCTTAAAGAAAGATGCTTCACGTGTCAAATGGCCCCAGCCACTCAAAATAATAATGCGCTTCTTCATTATTAGAAGCTTTCTAGCTGTCCACAATAATGTAATCTTTTGTGGATAAAAACGTCATGCCTGACATATTAGGCAAGGATCAGACCCTCTCAATGTATCTATAAATTGAGAGTTATGTTTTGTTTGAAGGAATCGCAAGAACGAGTGCAAGAAAAAACACTCTCTATCTAGTAAATTTTCAGTTCAATGTCTAGTGAGTAATTCCTCCCTTAGAAGGGGAAAAATGTAAAATATTGTAAGAGTCTTCCCTTTTTGGGAACTCTGTTATCAATAAATCTTTGTTTTGTTATTTTTGAGTGTTCATACAATTTAGAGTGATGAAACTTGTAAGTGACAGAGTGTCAGGTCGACGATGATTAACAGTACCACAGGCACCATGCCAACAGGGAAAGCAACCACACAGACCAAAGAACGACACAGGCTGGCTTGAATAGTTTCTATCTATGTAAGTATAACACTCACTACATCACAATTATACATTTATTGATACAAGAGTCTTCTTTTCACAATTTTTATATTTATTCCCTTCTTTGTTAAAACATAAATTCCGTACACATCCACACACCCCAACTGGTATCAGAGCCTTGATAAATATGGCATTACATTATAATAAAACACTTTACAGAGTAAAGTTTGAACATATTCATAATAAAGAGATTGAAATCTCTCAACATAAAAAAATACTTTTTAATAATAAAAAAGACTTGGTGCATATAGATTTCAGAATTCTACAAGCACAAAATAAACATACTCATGAATATATACCAAACTTGGTTAATATACGTATGTATCTCCTGCATAAGCAAAAAGTACATCAAGAACATCTTGATAGAAATAAAAAATTAGTTTCAAAACTCAGAAAGTTTATTTTAACTTGTTAGCTTTTCTTAAAATGAATAATGAAATTTTCAACAACACTGAAGAAAATAATTCAGAAGAAAAACAAATCTTAACTTATGTTGAAGATGAAGACGGCTTTCATGCAAATCTTTTAATAAAACAAGACCTTCTCTCTCGAGTTAAGAAAATTGATTTAAAAATAAAGAAAGAAAACATTTTCAAAAATGTTCCTTCTAAACTTAGTATTCTAAATCCCCTTAAAAGGAAAAATGAAATCTTCTACTTTGTTAGTACTAAAGAAATGTCCGTAGACATAAAAGATACAATAGGAGCTGTCTTTCTACCCCTTTTAACTAAGGAACAAATACATAATAACTTAAAAAGTATTCCAGTTGAGATTAGATCAAAAATTAGAATGGTCCATATCGGAGCTGTAAAAATTTTGTTAAAATCCCAATTCCAAGCAGGAATAAATTCTCCCATAAAAATGGCCTTAATTGACAACAGAATTACTGACAGACAGGACTGCATCTTAGGTGCTGCAAAGGGAAACCTTGCTTACCAAAAGTTTATGTTTTCAGTCTATCCAAAGTTTGCTCTGGATTTAAAATCTGCAAATATAGATAAAACCTTATCTTTTATACATCACTTTGAAAGAAGTGACCTAATGAGTCCAGGTGATAAACCTTTCACCATAACATATCTCATAGGATATGCCCTGACCAACAGTCACCATAGCATAGACTATAAGAAAGACGAGTACATCGAACTTGATGATGTCTTTTCAGAAATAGGCCATGTCAAAGATAAACAATTCTGCGACATAAATCCTCAAGAAAACTCTTGGGTTTTAAATATAGCTAGAAATAAAAAAGCTCTAGGAGAAACTCTTAGACCAAGAATTTCTATGGATTCACTCCACATAGGAGAAAGCTCGGAGAGAAAAGATAATAACTTAATAAGAAACATGTCTTTAAAAATTGATAGTCTACGCCAGAATATCAAACAAATCACTGACATTATAAATGAATAATAAAATTGATTTTCCTCATTTCTATAAAAAAGGTAAAACAGTCAAAATTAAAACTCTTGACGATAATACTGAAAAGAAAGAATACGTTTTCTCTACTTCTGGTAAAGCTGGTGTTCAAACAATCGTAAATCATTGCAATAATCTCAACCAAATCATTGCAAGATGTCTTTTAAAAACTTCAAAAATAAGCCATTATCTTGGTATTTCAAAAGATATTTCTACAGATATTTCAAAAAATAAAATACCTTTTAACCAATTTAAAAACGATTTAGCCTTTATGGTTAAAAACAATCTTGATAAAAAAGATTTTGAAAAATTCTTCGAAGTTATTGAAAGACAAAATAAATTAACTATCAAGTTAACCCAGTCTATTGACAAACATTCTATTCTTTTAGAAAACTCTTTAAAAAATAACCAATTTGTTGAAGAAGTCGCCAAAAAGGCAAATATTGAGGGCACTCTTAAGGAAACCAACATTAAGATCACTAATATACATGATCAGTTAAAACAACTAATAGGATGACCTCGATACCCGAGCTCAATAGATCAATCACCTCGATACCCGAGCTCAATAGATCAATCAATCTCCTTAATGAAAAAATAGATGGGCTGATTATAAACTTGGACTTAACATTCAATAAATACGTAACCATTACCCAGTTGGAAGTAGCATCTGCAAAAATTATTGCAGACATTACTAAAGAGTTATCTGAAAAGATTGACTCTTGCCCATGTAATAAAGACATACTTGAGCACATCAAGAATATCTCCATCATAGAACAAAAAACCAAGCCTGGAAAATATTCAGGTCTTAAGAAATACTCACCTCCCAATCCTAGTGTTGGAAACCCTGACTTAGGAAGCTCAAAAGATTCCCAGAAAATTAACATTTTCAAGAAAGAATAAAAATGAAAGAAACAATCTCTGAACGTCTCGAGAAATATTTCTTTAACCTTCAATATGAAGATTATGATAAAACTGACCAAAAGCTTATTCAGCTTTTATCTTTAGAAACTGAAGAATGTGAAGAATTGTATCAAAAAGAACCCAAACTTTTTGATCAATATTTTAGAATGACTAAAATAAATGAACCCGACACTGAATCAGAACAAGAAGATAATTTTAAAACAAATACAAAGACTGTTAAGTTCGAATATTCAGATATGGAAGATGATGAAGCAGAATCTTCTTATACAGCCACAAGAAGAGGCAATAAAAAGAAATACGAGTTCAAAATGCCTGTCCACAATGGAATTCCAAATAGTGGCCAAGGACCCAATACGATCAATGTACTCAATATTGATTGTATCCAAGATTTAAAACTCAGAGAAAGAGTTGTAGAAAAATGGGTTACTGAGATTTCACTAATCTTACAAACAAATCCAGATGAATTTGAAAAAGCAAAAAATGTTCTACTACTTTTAGAACACAAAACTGATGGAATCGTACAGAAATTCCTAAGAAACAATAATTGGAATGAAGAACTGCATGGCTCAGATCTTTTTGATAATCTCATAAATGTCATATACACTACTTTCTTAGGTCTTGATTATATTTCTAATAAAGACTTCACCATTAATAAGAAGGTTGACATAGCAAGAGTTTCAATGACTAAACTCCAATTACATGATATTAGTCTTCTCGACAAATACACATGTATGTATGAATCATATTTGTATGATATTCCACAGAGAAGCGAATATGCGCAATGGATATCTGCTTATCTCATGAAAATTCCAATTATTGGAGAAACCTGTACAGACAGATGGAAAAAAGAAGCTACTGGAGAAATCCAGCAAACCAGTCTTTCTTACGCAACAAAAATTGCAAAAGAAGAAATTGATAGAATCTGTCAAGACAGATATAAACAACAAAAGCTTAAAACAATAAGCAAAGATTGTTGTAGCATTCTCTCTGATTTCAAAAACTTTGATATTGGAAAGAAAAATTATACTAAGAAAAAGCATAAAAACAAAAAGAAATACAAATCTTTTTGGAAAAAGAAAAGAAAAAAAATTTTCACCAGGAAAATACTTCAAGAAACCATCAAAAGAAACACCTAAGAAAACTACTTCTTGTCCGCAAGGAAAGAAAAAGTGTAGGTGTTGGATCTGCAATGAAGAAGGACACTACGCAAACGAATGTCCAAATAGAAAAAAATACCCTGACAAAGTCAAGGTTTTACAAACCGCTAACAATGGAGGCTATGAAGCTCTTGAAGAAGAGTATGATGGTACGCAACATGTTTTTATATATCATGTTGAAACAGAATCTTCATCAGACACTGAAGAATACGAATCAACAACGGATGACTCAGACTAGTCCCATACATACCTCGCTTTTCAGGGAGGAGGAGATTAACCATTTTTGCGTAAACCTCCAGAAGATTGATGATTCCCTTATCATGAATCTTACTAATCCAAACTCTATTTATGTTTCTGCCTTCCTTAACTTTAAAGGATATAAAAAATTTAGAGTACATTGTTTTGTAGACACAGGTGCATCTTTATGTCTTGCAAGCAAATTCGTCATTCCGGATGAACTCTGGGAAAACGCTCCCAAAGAAATTAGTGCCACTATTGCAAATGGTGAAACCATAAAAATTAATAAAGTTTGTAGAAATATTAATCTCGAACTTTCAGGAGAACATTTCAATGTTCCCACTATTTACCAACAAAATTCAGGAATTGATATCATAATTGGTAACAACTTCTGTCAAGTCTATGGACCATTCATACAATGGATAGATAGAATTGCCTTTCATCTTAATAATGATATGGTAATTATAAAAAAGGTTACAGAGGCCTATAGCAAAGGAAAACCAGGTTTTCTTGAAACTCAAGAAAAAGGTTCTAAAGAAAAACAAATTCCAGGTACTAATATAACTCATGAAGAGATTAATAAAGAAAGGATTATTTCTATTCAAACTACCAGGTTCAAACAGATTGAAGATCTTCTTGAAAAAGTTTGTTCTGAAAATCCTATTGATCCAAATAAAACCAAAGGATGGATGAAAGCTTCAATCAAGCTTATTGATCCCAAAACGGTTATTAGAGAAAAACCTATGGTTTACTCTCTACAAGATAGAGAAGAATTTTCCAAACAAATCAAAGAATTACTTGATATGAGACTAATTATAGAATCAAAATCCCCTCATATGTCTCCTGCCTTTCTTGTCAATAAAGAAGCAGAGAAAAGAAGAGGAAAGAAGCGAATGGTTGTTAACTACAAAGCAATTAATGATGCAACTATTGGAGACTCACATAATCTCCCCAATATGCACGAACTCTTGACTCTTCTACGAGGAAAAAACATTTATTCAAGTTTCGACTGCAAGTCAGGTTTCTGGCAAGTTCTACTTGATGAAGAATCGCAGCTTCTCACTGCCTTCACATGTCCTGATGGACTCTTTCAATGGAAAGTACTACCCTTTGGGCTTAAACAAGCTCCTAGTATTTTTCAAAGACACATGCAGAATGCTCTTCGAGGCCTTGAAGGTTTCTGCACTGTATACGTTGATGACATCATGATCTTCAGCAAAAATGAACAAGAACACTATGTTCATGTCACACAGGTTCTCAGAACTATTTTAAAACATGGTATAATACTTTCAAAAAAGAAAGCTCATCTTTTCAAAACAAAAATCAATTTTTTAGGTTTAGAAATAAATGAAGGTACCCATTGTCCTCAAAAGCATATTCTTGAACATTTACATGACTTTCCAAATGTTTTAGAAGACAAAAAGCAACTACAAAGATTTCTTGGTGTTTTAACTTATGCTGAAACATATATTGAAAAACTTGCAGCCATGAGAAAACCTTTACAGGCAAAATTAAAAAAAAGATGTCATTTGGAATTGGTCAAATGCTGATACAGACTACATCAAAAAGATAAAGAAAGTTTTAATCAATTTTCCAAAACTTTATCTTCCAAACATTGAAGACAGTTTAATTATTGAAACTGATGCTTCTGATGAATTTTGGGGAGGTGTTTTAAAAGCTAAAAACCCCAAAAACGAAGAACAAATTTGCAGGTACACCTCTGGCAGTTTCAAAGCAGCTGAGAAAAACTACCATAGCAATGAAAAAGAATTACTCGCTGTAAAAAGAGTTATTACAAAATTCTCTGTATATTTAACACCAGTAAATTTCCTGGTTCGTACAGATAATAAAAATTTTACTTATTTCCTCCGAACTAAGATTGCAGGAGATAACAAATTAGGCCGGCTAATACGTTGGCAAGAGTGGTTTTCACGATATACTTTCACTGTTGAACATCTCGCAGGAAACAAAAACGTACTGGCAGACTGCCTCACCCGTGACTTCAGGTATACCTTACATCATCCATGATCTCACTCGCTCCTCTCGAGCCCTATAAAAGGATATGATCCTCATGACATATTTCCTCACAAAAACTTCACCTACAAAAAAGAGAGGGGGAGATTAGAGAAAAAAGTAAACAAAATTTGAGTTTACAAAAATGGAAGACCTCAACACTAGAGAAAAAAGTAAACAAAATTTGAGTTTACAAAAATGGAAGACCTCAACACTTTGAGGATGAAGAAACAAATGCTCCTCATAGAGCTATCTGCAATTGAGCAGAAAATCAACTTGTATGAACAAGTAACAACGGTCACCAATGTACCGGAAAGCGAAAGCTCAAAAACAAAGGCTATTCCAGTGCAAACGGCACCTGGTAAAGAATCAACAAATCCGTTGAAAGCTGATGCTTTGCTAAAAAGCATAATAAAGGAGACAGCTACTCCTCTTCCTGATGGAAAAACTAGCTTGTTGGTTGATACCAATCCTTGTACTGAAGGAATCAGTAAAATGACAACCTTGTCACCCATTAACAAATCTGTGCAGGAGTTTACACCAGATTACAAAAAAGCTCTTAACAAAGAAGCTGAAAGATTTTATGTAATCTACAAAGGACCTCATGCCGGTGTTCATACTGACTGGGGAATTACAGAAACATTCTGTAAAGTTGATAAAGTTACTTGCAAAAAATTCAGAAATGAAGCATCTGCAAGATTAAGCCTTGCCACTTATCAAGACGATACAAGCAAGACTAACCAACCACTTCTTCGACCAAAAATTCATAAAGTCAAAGAAGCTCACAGAGACCAAAGGTTTGACGTTCCAAATGACGTTCAACAAATGGTTAACTATCCTGAAATCTCTTTCGAAGACTTCAGAACAATCTGGAAGAAAGCAAGAGCTGCATGCCCAGAAGACCTTGTTCATGAAAAGTTTTTCACTACGGACAAGAAAACAAAAAGTCTGTTCAACTTCCTCGAAGGATCAGATGCAAAATTAGTCTACCAAGCCTTTCAAGCTGGACTAATCGACAATATCTACCCAAGTTGCAACCTTCAAGAACTCATTTTCTTCCCAAGCAACATGGTAGAATCCATTAAAAACTTTCGAAAGAAAGTACTTAAAGCAAAAGATAATCCGATCTACATCAGATGCATCTCTTCACTCCCAGAATGGATTCAAGAATCAACTCTTTCTCCATACCACTTTCTGGAAATTGGTCTTTCTAAAGCCAATAGAGATATTGAACAATCTCAACCAATGGAAGACAAAGATCTACCTTTTACAGAGATTCTTCATCCCAATCGCATCAATGGTTTAAGAAGAATATCAGAAAAAATCATCGAGATTATCTCTGGTTCAAAAAAGAAGATTAATTATACCAACTCGCATTGTATAATTACAAGCTGGAGTTACAACAACACCAGCCAAGAAGATCTTCGTCAAGCCTCCAAGTTTGGCGAAAAATTCATGAACAATAGCATGGAAGTATCCAATGCTACACGCCAACACTTCTGCCGACATGCAGAACAACTTTTTGAAGAACATCTTTGTCACTTTTGCGAAAGCAAAGATTCGGAGACAATGGAGGGACCCCCCTCTGAAGATGACAAATCATCATCATCTTAAAGAAAGATGCTTCACGTGTCAAATGGCCCCAGCCACTCAAAATAATAATGCGCTTCTTCATTATTAGAAGCTTTCTAGCTGTCCACAATAATGTAATCTTTTGTGGATAAAAACGTCATGCCTGACATATTAGGCAAGGATCAGACCCTCTCAATGTATCTATAAATTGAGAGTTATGTTTTGTTTGAAGGAATCGCAAGAACGAGTGCAAGAAAAAACACTCTCTATCTAGTAAATTTTCAGTTCAATGTCTAGTGAGTAATTCCTCCCTTAGAAGGGGAAAAATGTAAAATATTGTAAGAGTCTTCCCTTTTTGGGAACTCTGTTATCAATAAATCTTTGTTTTGTTATTTTTGAGTGTTCATACAATTTAGAGTGATGAAACTTGTAAGTGACAGAGTGTCAGGTCGACGATGATTAACAGTACCACAGGCACCATGCCAACAGGGAAAGCAACCACACAGACCAAAGAACGACACAGGCTGGCTTGAATAGTTTCTATCTATGTAAGTATAACACTCACTACATCACAATTATACATTTATTGATACAAGAGTCTTCTTTTCACAATTTTTATATTTATTCCCTTCTTTGTTAAAACATAAATTCCGTACACATCCACACACCCCAACTGGTATCAGAGCCTTGATAAATATGGCATTACATTATAATAAAACACTTTACAGAGTAAAGTTTGAACATATTCATAATAAAGAGATTGAAATCTCTCAACATAAAAAAATACTTTTTAATAATAAAAAAGACTTGGTGCATATAGATTTCAGAATTCTACAAGCACAAAATAAACATACTCATGAATATATACCAAACTTGGTTAATATACGTATGTATCTCCTGCATAAGCAAAAAGTACATCAAGAACATCTTGATAGAAATAAAAAATTAGTTTCAAAACTCAGAAAGTTTATTTTAACTTGTTAGCTTTTCTTAAAATGAATAATGAAATTTTCAACAACACTGAAGAAAATAATTCAGAAGAAAAACAAATCTTAACTTATGTTGAAGATGAAGACGGCTTTCATGCAAATCTTTTAATAAAACAAGACCTTCTCTCTCGAGTTAAGAAAATTGATTTAAAAATAAAGAAAGAAAACATTTTCAAAAATGTTCCTTCTAAACTTAGTATTCTAAATCCCCTTAAAAGGAAAAATGAAATCTTCTACTTTGTTAGTACTAAAGAAATGTCCGTAGACATAAAAGATACAATAGGAGCTGTCTTTCTACCCCTTTTAACTAAGGAACAAATACATAATAACTTAAAAAGTATTCCAGTTGAGATTAGATCAAAAATTAGAATGGTCCATATCGGAGCTGTAAAAATTTTGTTAAAATCCCAATTCCAAGCAGGAATAAATTCTCCCATAAAAATGGCCTTAATTGACAACAGAATTACTGACAGACAGGACTGCATCTTAGGTGCTGCAAAGGGAAACCTTGCTTACCAAAAGTTTATGTTTTCAGTCTATCCAAAGTTTGCTCTGGATTTAAAATCTGCAAATATAGATAAAACCTTATCTTTTATACATCACTTTGAAAGAAGTGACCTAATGAGTCCAGGTGATAAACCTTTCACCATAACATATCTCATAGGATATGCCCTGACCAACAGTCACCATAGCATAGACTATAAGAAAGACGAGTACATCGAACTTGATGATGTCTTTTCAGAAATAGGCCATGTCAAAGATAAACAATTCTGCGACATAAATCCTCAAGAAAACTCTTGGGTTTTAAATATAGCTAGAAATAAAAAAGCTCTAGGAGAAACTCTTAGACCAAGAATTTCTATGGATTCACTCCACATAGGAGAAAGCTCGGAGAGAAAAGATAATAACTTAATAAGAAACATGTCTTTAAAAATTGATAGTCTACGCCAGAATATCAAACAAATCACTGACATTATAAATGAATAATAAAATTGATTTTCCTCATTTCTATAAAAAAGGTAAAACAGTCAAAATTAAAACTCTTGACGATAATACTGAAAAGAAAGAATACGTTTTCTCTACTTCTGGTAAAGCTGGTGTTCAAACAATCGTAAATCATTGCAATAATCTCAACCAAATCATTGCAAGATGTCTTTTAAAAACTTCAAAAATAAGCCATTATCTTGGTATTTCAAAAGATATTTCTACAGATATTTCAAAAAATAAAATACCTTTTAACCAATTTAAAAACGATTTAGCCTTTATGGTTAAAAACAATCTTGATAAAAAAGATTTTGAAAAATTCTTCGAAGTTATTGAAAGACAAAATAAATTAACTATCAAGTTAACCCAGTCTATTGACAAACATTCTATTCTTTTAGAAAACTCTTTAAAAAATAACCAATTTGTTGAAGAAGTCGCCAAAAAGGCAAATATTGAGGGCACTCTTAAGGAAACCAACATTAAGATCACTAATATACATGATCAGTTAAAACAACTAATAGGATGACCTCGATACCCGAGCTCAATAGATCAATCACCTCGATACCCGAGCTCAATAGATCAATCAATCTCCTTAATGAAAAAATAGATGGGCTGATTATAAACTTGGACTTAACATTCAATAAATACGTAACCATTACCCAGTTGGAAGTAGCATCTGCAAAAATTATTGCAGACATTACTAAAGAGTTATCTGAAAAGATTGACTCTTGCCCATGTAATAAAGACATACTTGAGCACATCAAGAATATCTCCATCATAGAACAAAAAACCAAGCCTGGAAAATATTCAGGTCTTAAGAAATACTCACCTCCCAATCCTAGTGTTGGAAACCCTGACTTAGGAAGCTCAAAAGATTCCCAGAAAATTAACATTTTCAAGAAAGAATAAAAATGAAAGAAACAATCTCTGAACGTCTCGAGAAATATTTCTTTAACCTTCAATATGAAGATTATGATAAAACTGACCAAAAGCTTATTCAGCTTTTATCTTTAGAAACTGAAGAATGTGAAGAATTGTATCAAAAAGAACCCAAACTTTTTGATCAATATTTTAGAATGACTAAAATAAATGAACCCGACACTGAATCAGAACAAGAAGATAATTTTAAAACAAATACAAAGACTGTTAAGTTCGAATATTCAGATATGGAAGATGATGAAGCAGAATCTTCTTATACAGCCACAAGAAGAGGCAATAAAAAGAAATACGAGTTCAAAATGCCTGTCCACAATGGAATTCCAAATAGTGGCCAAGGACCCAATACGATCAATGTACTCAATATTGATTGTATCCAAGATTTAAAACTCAGAGAAAGAGTTGTAGAAAAATGGGTTACTGAGATTTCACTAATCTTACAAACAAATCCAGATGAATTTGAAAAAGCAAAAAATGTTCTACTACTTTTAGAACACAAAACTGATGGAATCGTACAGAAATTCCTAAGAAACAATAATTGGAATGAAGAACTGCATGGCTCAGATCTTTTTGATAATCTCATAAATGTCATATACACTACTTTCTTAGGTCTTGATTATATTTCTAATAAAGACTTCACCATTAATAAGAAGGTTGACATAGCAAGAGTTTCAATGACTAAACTCCAATTACATGATATTAGTCTTCTCGACAAATACACATGTATGTATGAATCATATTTGTATGATATTCCACAGAGAAGCGAATATGCGCAATGGATATCTGCTTATCTCATGAAAATTCCAATTATTGGAGAAACCTGTACAGACAGATGGAAAAAAGAAGCTACTGGAGAAATCCAGCAAACCAGTCTTTCTTACGCAACAAAAATTGCAAAAGAAGAAATTGATAGAATCTGTCAAGACAGATATAAACAACAAAAGCTTAAAACAATAAGCAAAGATTGTTGTAGCATTCTCTCTGATTTCAAAAACTTTGATATTGGAAAGAAAAATTATACTAAGAAAAAGCATAAAAACAAAAAGAAATACAAATCTTTTTGGAAAAAGAAAAGAAAAAAATTTTCACCAGGAAAATACTTCAAGAAACCATCAAAAGAAACACCTAAGAAAACTACTTCTTGTCCGCAAGGAAAGAAAAAGTGTAGGTGTTGGATCTGCAATGAAGAAGGACACTACGCAAACGAATGTCCAAATAGAAAAAAATACCCTGACAAAGTCAAGGTTTTACAAACCGCTAACAATGGAGGCTATGAAGCTCTTGAAGAAGAGTATGATGGTACGCAACATGTTTTTATATATCATGTTGAAACAGAATCTTCATCAGACACTGAAGAATACGAATCAACAACGGATGACTCAGACTAGTCCCATACATACCTCGCTTTTCAGGGAGGAGGAGATTAACCATTTTTGCGTAAACCTCCAGAAGATTGATGATTCCCTTATCATGAATCTTACTAATCCAAACTCTATTTATGTTTCTGCCTTCCTTAACTTTAAAGGATATAAAAAATTTAGAGTACATTGTTTTGTAGACACAGGTGCATCTTTATGTCTTGCAAGCAAATTCGTCATTCCGGATGAACTCTGGGAAAACGCTCCCAAAGAAATTAGTGCCACTATTGCAAATGGTGAAACCATAAAAATTAATAAAGTTTGTAGAAATATTAATCTCGAACTTTCAGGAGAACATTTCAATGTTCCCACTATTTACCAACAAAATTCAGGAATTGATATCATAATTGGTAACAACTTCTGTCAAGTCTATGGACCATTCATACAATGGATAGATAGAATTGCCTTTCATCTTAATAATGATATGGTAATTATAAAAAAGGTTACAGAGGCCTATAGCAAAGGAAAACCAGGTTTTCTTGAAACTCAAGAAAAAGGTTCTAAAGAAAAACAAATTCCAGGTACTAATATAACTCATGAAGAGATTAATAAAGAAAGGATTATTTCTATTCAAACTACCAGGTTCAAACAGATTGAAGATCTTCTTGAAAAAGTTTGTTCTGAAAATCCTATTGATCCAAATAAAACCAAAGGATGGATGAAAGCTTCAATCAAGCTTATTGATCCCAAAACGGTTATTAGAGAAAAACCTATGGTTTACTCTCTACAAGATAGAGAAGAATTTTCCAAACAAATCAAAGAATTACTTGATATGAGACTAATTATAGAATCAAAATCCCCTCATATGTCTCCTGCCTTTCTTGTCAATAAAGAAGCAGAGAAAAGAAGAGGAAAGAAGCGAATGGTTGTTAACTACAAAGCAATTAATGATGCAACTATTGGAGACTCACATAATCTCCCCAATATGCACGAACTCTTGACTCTTCTACGAGGAAAAAACATTTATTCAAGTTTCGACTGCAAGTCAGGTTTCTGGCAAGTTCTACTTGATGAAGAATCGCAGCTTCTCACTGCCTTCACATGTCCTGATGGACTCTTTCAATGGAAAGTACTACCCTTTGGGCTTAAACAAGCTCCTAGTATTTTTCAAAGACACATGCAGAATGCTCTTCGAGGCCTTGAAGGTTTCTGCACTGTATACGTTGATGACATCATGATCTTCAGCAAAAATGAACAAGAACACTATGTTCATGTCACACAGGTTCTCAGAACTATTTTAAAACATGGTATAATACTTTCAAAAAAGAAAGCTCATCTTTTCAAAACAAAAATCAATTTTTTAGGTTTAGAAATAAATGAAGGTACCCATTGTCCTCAAAAGCATATTCTTGAACATTTACATGACTTTCCAAATGTTTTAGAAGACAAAAAGCAACTACAAAGATTTCTTGGTGTTTTAACTTATGCTGAAACATATATTGAAAAACTTGCAGCCATGAGAAAACCTTTACAGGCAAAATTAAAAAAAGATGTCATTTGGAATTGGTCAAATGCTGATACAGACTACATCAAAAAGATAAAGAAAGTTTTAATCAATTTTCCAAAACTTTATCTTCCAAACATTGAAGACAGTTTAATTATTGAAACTGATGCTTCTGATGAATTTTGGGGAGGTGTTTTAAAAGCTAAAAACCCCAAAAACGAAGAACAAATTTGCAGGTACACCTCTGGCAGTTTCAAAGCAGCTGAGAAAAACTACCATAGCAATGAAAAAGAATTACTCGCTGTAAAAAGAGTTATTACAAAATTCTCTGTATATTTAACACCAGTAAATTTCCTGGTTCGTACAGATAATAAAAATTTTACTTATTTCCTCCGAACTAAGATTGCAGGAGATAACAAATTAGGCCGGCTAATACGTTGGCAAGAGTGGTTTTCACGATATACTTTCACTGTTGAACATCTCGCAGGAAACAAAAACGTACTGGCAGACTGCCTCACCCGTGACTTCAGGTATACCTTACATCATCCATGATCTCACTCGCTCCTCTCGAGCCCTATAAAAGGATATGATCCTCATGACATATTTCCTCACAAAAACTTCACCTACAAAAAAGAGAGGGGGAGATTAGAGAAAAAAGTAAACAAAATTTGAGTTTACAAAAATGGAAGACCTCAACACTTTGAGGATGAAGAAACAAATGCTCCTCATAGAGCTATCTGCAATTGAGCAGAAAATCAACTTGTATGAACAAGTAACAACGGTCACCAATGTACCGGAAAGCGAAAGCTCAAAAACAAAGGCTATTCCAGTGCAAACGGCACCTGGTAAAGAATCAACAAATCCGTTGAAAGCTGATGCTTTGCTAAAAAGCATAATAAAGGAGACAGCTACTCCTCTTCCTGATGGAAAAACTAGCTTGTTGGTTGATACCAATCCTTGTACTGAAGGAATCAGTAAAATGACAACCTTGTCACCCATTAACAAATCTGTGCAGGAGTTTACACCAGATTACAAAAAAGCTCTTAACAAAGAAGCTGAAAGATTTTATGTAATCTACAAAGGACCTCATGCCGGTGTTCATACTGACTGGGGAATTACAGAAACATTCTGTAAAGTTGATAAAGTTACTTGCAAAAAATTCAGAAATGAAGCATCTGCAAGATTAAGCCTTGCCACTTATCAAGACGATACAAGCAAGACTAACCAACCACTTCTTCGACCAAAAATTCATAAAGTCAAAGAAGCTCACAGAGACCAAAGGTTTGACGTTCCAAATGACGTTCAACAAATGGTTAACTATCCTGAAATCTCTTTCGAAGACTTCAGAACAATCTGGAAGAAAGCAAGAGCTGCATGCCCAGAAGACCTTGTTCATGAAAAGTTTTTCACTACGGACAAGAAAACAAAAAGTCTGTTCAACTTCCTCGAAGGATCAGATGCAAAATTAGTCTACCAAGCCTTTCAAGCTGGACTAATCGACAATATCTACCCAAGTTGCAACCTTCAAGAACTCATTTTCTTCCCAAGCAACATGGTAGAATCCATTAAAAACTTTCGAAAGAAAGTACTTAAAGCAAAAGATAATCCGATCTACATCAGATGCATCTCTTCACTCCCAGAATGGATTCAAGAATCAACTCTTTCTCCATACCACTTTCTGGAAATTGGTCTTTCTAAAGCCAATAGAGATATTGAACAATCTCAACCAATGGAAGACAAAGATCTACCTTTTACAGAGATTCTTCATCCCAATCGCATCAATGGTTTAAGAAGAATATCAGAAAAAATCATCGAGATTATCTCTGGTTCAAAAAAGAAGATTAATTATACCAACTCGCATTGTATAATTACAAGCTGGAGTTACAACAACACCAGCCAAGAAGATCTTCGTCAAGCCTCCAAGTTTGGCGAAAAATTCATGAACAATAGCATGGAAGTATCCAATGCTACACGCCAACACTTCTGCCGACATGCAGAACAACTTTTTGAAGAACATCTTTGTCACTTTTGCGAAAGCAAAGATTCGGAGACAATGGAGGGACCCCCCTCTGAAGATGACAAATCATCATCATCTTAAAGAAAGATGCTTCACGTGTCAAATGGCCCCAGCCACTCAAAATAATAATGCGCTTCTTCATTATTAGAAGCTTTCTAGCTGTCCACAATAATGTAATCTTTTGTGGATAAAAACGTCATGCCTGACATATTAGGCAAGGATCAGACCCTCTCAATGTATCTATAAATTGAGAGTTATGTTTTGTTTGAAGGAATCGCAAGAACGAGTGCAAGAAAAAACACTCTCTATCTAGTAAATTTTCAGTTCAATGTCTAGTGAGTAATTCCTCCCTTAGAAGGGGAAAAATGTAAAATATTGTAAGAGTCTTCCCTTTTTGGGAACTCTGTTATCAATAAATCTTTGTTTTGTTATTTTTGAGTGTTCATACAATTTAGAGTGATGAAACTTGTAAGTGACAGAGTGTCAGGTCGACGATGATTAACAGTACCACAGGCACCATGCCAACAGGGAAAGCAACCACACAGACCAAAGAACGACACAGGCTGGCTTGAATAGTTTCTATCTATGTAAGTATAACACTCACTACATCACAATTATACATTTATTGATACAAGAGTCTTCTTTTCACAATTTTTATATTTATTCCCTTCTTTGTTAAAACATAAATTCCGTACACATCCACACACCCCAACTGGTATCAGAGCCTTGATAAATATGGCATTACATTATAATAAAACACTTTACAGAGTAAAGTTTGAACATATTCATAATAAAGAGATTGAAATCTCTCAACATAAAAAAATACTTTTTAATAATAAAAAAGACTTGGTGCATATAGATTTCAGAATTCTACAAGCACAAAATAAACATACTCATGAATATATACCAAACTTGGTTAATATACGTATGTATCTCCTGCATAAGCAAAAAGTACATCAAGAACATCTTGATAGAAATAAAAAATTAGTTTCAAAACTCAGAAAGTTTATTTTAACTTGTTAGCTTTTCTTAAAATGAATAATGAAATTTTCAACAACACTGAAGAAAATAATTCAGAAGAAAAACAAATCTTAACTTATGTTGAAGATGAAGACGGCTTTCATGCAAATCTTTTAATAAAACAAGACCTTCTCTCTCGAGTTAAGAAAATTGATTTAAAAATAAAGAAAGAAAACATTTTCAAAAATGTTCCTTCTAAACTTAGTATTCTAAATCCCCTTAAAAGGAAAAATGAAATCTTCTACTTTGTTAGTACTAAAGAAATGTCCGTAGACATAAAAGATACAATAGGAGCTGTCTTTCTACCCCTTTTAACTAAGGAACAAATACATAATAACTTAAAAAGTATTCCAGTTGAGATTAGATCAAAAATTAGAATGGTCCATATCGGAGCTGTAAAAATTTTGTTAAAATCCCAATTCCAAGCAGGAATAAATTCTCCCATAAAAATGGCCTTAATTGACAACAGAATTACTGACAGACAGGACTGCATCTTAGGTGCTGCAAAGGGAAACCTTGCTTACCAAAAGTTTATGTTTTCAGTCTATCCAAAGTTTGCTCTGGATTTAAAATCTGCAAATATAGATAAAACCTTATCTTTTATACATCACTTTGAAAGAAGTGACCTAATGAGTCCAGGTGATAAACCTTTCACCATAACATATCTCATAGGATATGCCCTGACCAACAGTCACCATAGCATAGACTATAAGAAAGACGAGTACATCGAACTTGATGATGTCTTTTCAGAAATAGGCCATGTCAAAGATAAACAATTCTGCGACATAAATCCTCAAGAAAACTCTTGGGTTTTAAATATAGCTAGAAATAAAAAAGCTCTAGGAGAAACTCTTAGACCAAGAATTTCTATGGATTCACTCCACATAGGAGAAAGCTCGGAGAGAAAAGATAATAACTTAATAAGAAACATGTCTTTAAAAATTGATAGTCTACGCCAGAATATCAAACAAATCACTGACATTATAAATGAATAATAAAATTGATTTTCCTCATTTCTATAAAAAAGGTAAAACAGTCAAAATTAAAACTCTTGACGATAATACTGAAAAGAAAGAATACGTTTTCTCTACTTCTGGTAAAGCTGGTGTTCAAACAATCGTAAATCATTGCAATAATCTCAACCAAATCATTGCAAGATGTCTTTTAAAAACTTCAAAAATAAGCCATTATCTTGGTATTTCAAAAGATATTTCTACAGATATTTCAAAAAATAAAATACCTTTTAACCAATTTAAAAACGATTTAGCCTTTATGGTTAAAAACAATCTTGATAAAAAAGATTTTGAAAAATTCTTCGAAGTTATTGAAAGACAAAATAAATTAACTATCAAGTTAACCCAGTCTATTGACAAACATTCTATTCTTTTAGAAAACTCTTTAAAAAATAACCAATTTGTTGAAGAAGTCGCCAAAAAGGCAAATATTGAGGGCACTCTTAAGGAAACCAACATTAAGATCACTAATATACATGATCAGTTAAAACAACTGATAGGATGACCTCGATACCCGAGCTCAATAGATCAATCACCTCGATACCCGAGCTCAATAGATCAATCAATCTCCTTAATGAAAAAAATAGATGGGCTGATTATAAACTTGGACTTAACATTCAATAAATACGTAACCATTACCCAGTTGGAAGTAGCATCTGCAAAAATTATTGCAGACATTACTAAAGAGTTATCTGAAAAGATTGACTCTTGCCCATGTAATAAAGACATACTTGAGCACATCAAGAATATCTCCATCATAGAACAAAAAACCAAGCCTGGAAAATATTCAGGTCTTAAGAAATACTCACCTCCCAATCCTAGTGTTGGAAACCCTGACTTAAGAAGCTCAAAAGATTCCCAGAAAATTAACATTTTCAAGAAAGAATAAAAATGAAAGAAACAATCTCTGAACGTCTCGAGAAATATTTCTTTAACCTTCAATATGAAGATTATGATAAAACTGACCAAAAGCTTATTCAGCTTTTATCTTTAGAAACTGAAGAATGTGAAGAATTGTATCAAAAAGAACCCAAACTTTTTGATCAATATTTTAGAATGACTAAAATAAATGAACCCGACACTGAATCAGAACAAGAAGATAATTTTAAAACAAATACAAAGACTGTTAAGTTCGAATATTCAGATATGGAAGATGATGAAGCAGAATCTTCTTATACAGCCACAAGAAGAGGCAATAAAAAGAAATACGAGTTCAAAATGCCTGTCCACAATGGAATTCCAAATAGTGGCCAAGGACCCAATACGATCAATGTACTCAATATTGATTGTATCCAAGATTTAAAACTCAGAGAAAGAGTTGTAGAAAAATGGGTTACTGAGATTTCACTAATCTTACAAACAAATCCAGATGAATTTGAAAAAGCAAAAAATGTTCTACTACTTTTAGAACACAAAACTGATGGAATCGTACAGAAATTCCTAAGAAACAATAATTGGAATGAAGAACTGCATGGCTCAGATCTTTTTGATAATCTCATAAATGTCATATACACTACTTTCTTAGGTCTTGATTATATTTCTAATAAAGACTTCACCATTAATAAGAAGGTTGACATAGCAAGAGTTTCAATGACTAAACTCCAATTACATGATATTAGTCTTCTCGACAAATACACATGTATGTATGAATCATATTTGTATGATATTCCACAGAGAAGCGAATATGCGCAATGGATATCTGCTTATCTCATGAAAATTCCAATTATTGGAGAAACCTGTACAGACAGATGGAAAAAAGAAGCTACTGGAGAAATCCAGCAAACCAGTCTTTCTTACGCAACAAAAATTGCAAAAGAAGAAATTGATAGAATCTGTCAAGACAGATATAAACAACAAAAGCTTAAAACAATAAGCAAAGATTGTTGTAGCATTCTCTCTGATTTCAAAAACTTTGATATTGGAAAGAAAAATTATACTAAGAAAAAGCATAAAAACAAAAAGAAATACAAATCTTTTTGGAAAAAGAAAAGAAAAAAATTTTCACCAGGAAAATACTTCAAGAAACCATCAAAAGAAACACCTAAGAAAACTACTTCTTGTCCGCAAGGAAAGAAAAAGTGTAGGTGTTGGATCTGCAATGAAGAAGGACACTACGCAAACGAATGTCCAAATAGAAAAAAATACCCTGACAAAGTCAAGGTTTTACAAACCGCTAACAATGGAGGCTATGAAGCTCTTGAAGAAGAGTATGATGGTACGCAACATGTTTTTATATATCATGTTGAAACAGAATCTTCATCAGACACTGAAGAATACGAATCAACAACGGATGACTCAGACTAGTCCCATACATACCTCGCTTTTCAGGGAGGAGGAGATTAACCATTTTTGCGTAAACCTCCAGAAGATTGATGATTCCCTTATCATGAATCTTACTAATCCAAACTCTATTTATGTTTCTGCCTTCCTTAACTTTAAAGGATATAAAAAATTTAGAGTACATTGTTTTGTAGACACAGGTGCATCTTTATGTCTTGCAAGCAAATTCGTCATTCCGGATGAACTCTGGGAAAACGCTCCCAAAGAAATTAGTGCCACTATTGCAAATGGTGAAACCATAAAAATTAATAAAGTTTGTAGAAATATTAATCTCGAACTTTCAGGAGAACATTTCAATGTTCCCACTATTTACCAACAAAATTCAGGAATTGATATCATAATTGGTAACAACTTCTGTCAAGTCTATGGACCATTCATACAATGGATAGATAGAATTGCCTTTCATCTTAATAATGATATGGTAATTATAAAAAAGGTTACAGAGGCCTATAGCAAAGGAAAACCAGGTTTTCTTGAAACTCAAGAAAAAGGTTCTAAAGAAAAACAAATTCCAGGTACTAATATAACTCATGAAGAGATTAATAAAGAAAGGATTATTTCTATTCAAACTACCAGGTTCAAACAGATTGAAGATCTTCTTGAAAAAGTTTGTTCTGAAAATCCTATTGATCCAAATAAAACCAAAGGATGGATGAAAGCTTCAATCAAGCTTATTGATCCCAAAACGGTTATTAGAGAAAAACCTATGGTTTACTCTCTACAAGATAGAGAAGAATTTTCCAAACAAATCAAAGAATTACTTGATATGAGACTAATTATAGAATCAAAATCCCCTCATATGTCTCCTGCCTTTCTTGTCAATAAAGAAGCAGAGAAAAGAAGAGGAAAGAAGCGAATGGTTGTTAACTACAAAGCAATTAATGATGCAACTATTGGAGACTCACATAATCTCCCCAATATGCACGAACTCTTGACTCTTCTACGAGGAAAAAACATTTATTCAAGTTTCGACTGCAAGTCAGGTTTCTGGCAAGTTCTACTTGATGAAGAATCGCAGCTTCTCACTGCCTTCACATGTCCTGATGGACTCTTTCAATGGAAAGTACTACCCTTTGGGCTTAAACAAGCTCCTAGTATTTTTCAAAGACACATGCAGAATGCTCTTCGAGGCCTTGAAGGTTTCTGCACTGTATACGTTGATGACATCATGATCTTCAGCAAAAATGAACAAGAACACTATGTTCATGTCACACAGGTTCTCAGAACTATTTTAAAACATGGTATAATACTTTCAAAAAAGAAAGCTCATCTTTTCAAAACAAAAATCAATTTTTTAGGTTTAGAAATAAATGAAGGTACCCATTGTCCTCAAAAGCATATTCTTGAACATTTACATGACTTTCCAAATGTTTTAGAAGACAAAAAGCAACTACAAAGATTTCTTGGTGTTTTAACTTATGCTGAAACATATATTGAAAAACTTGCAGCCATGAGAAAACCTTTACAGGCAAAATTAAAAAAAGATGTCATTTGGAATTGGTCAAATGCTGATACAGACTACATCAAAAAGATAAAGAAAGTTTTAATCAATTTTCCAAAACTTTATCTTCCAAACATTGAAGACAGTTTAATTATTGAAACTGATGCTTCTGATGAATTTTGGGGAGGTGTTTTAAAAGCTAAAAACCCCAAAAACGAAGAACAAATTTGCAGGTACACCTCTGGCAGTTTCAAAGCAGCTGAGAAAAACTACCATAGCAATGAAAAAGAATTACTCGCTGTAAAAAGAGTTATTACAAAATTCTCTGTATATTTAACACCAGTAAATTTCCTGGTTCGTACAGATAATAAAAATTTTACTTATTTCCTCCGAACTAAGATTGCAGGAGATAACAAATTAGGCCGGCTAATACGTTGGCAAGAGTGGTTTTCACGATATACTTTCACTGTTGAACATCTCGCAGGAAACAAAAACGTACTGGCAGACTGCCTCACCCGTGACTTCAGGTATACCTTACATCATCCATGATCTCACTCGCTCCTCTCGAGCCCTATAAAAGGATATGATCCTCATGACATATTTCCTCACAAAAACTTCACCTACAAAAAAGAGAGGGGGAGATTAGAGAAAAAAGTAAACAAAATTTGAGTTTACAAAAATGGAAGACCTCAACACTTTGAGGATGAAGAAACAAATGCTCCTCATAGAGCTATCTGCAATTGAGCAGAAAATCAACTTGTATGAACAAGTAACAACGGTCACCAATGTACCGGAAAGCGAAAGCTCAAAAACAAAGGCTATTCCAGTGCAAACGGCACCTGGTAAAGAATCAACAAATCCGTTGAAAGCTGATGCTTTGCTAAAAAGCATAATAAAGGAGACAGCTACTCCTCTTCCTGATGGAAAAACTAGCTTGTTGGTTGATACCAATCCTTGTACTGAAGGAATCAGTAAAATGACAACCTTGTCACCCATTAACAAATCTGTGCAGGAGTTTACACCAGATTACAAAAAAGCTCTTAACAAAGAAGCTGAAAGATTTTATGTAATCTACAAAGGACCTCATGCCGGTGTTCATACTGACTGGGGAATTACAGAAACATTCTGTAAAGTTGATAAAGTTACTTGCAAAAAATTCAGAAATGAAGCATCTGCAAGATTAAGCCTTGCCACTTATCAAGACGATACAAGCAAGACTAACCAACCACTTCTTCGACCAAAAATTCATAAAGTCAAAGAAGCTCACAGAGACCAAAGGTTTGACGTTCCAAATGACGTTCAACAAATGGTTAACTATCCTGAAATCTCTTTCGAAGACTTCAGAACAATCTGGAAGAAAGCAAGAGCTGCATGCCCAGAAGACCTTGTTCATGAAAAGTTTTTCACTACGGACAAGAAAACAAAAAGTCTGTTCAACTTCCTCGAAGGATCAGATGCAAAATTAGTCTACCAAGCCTTTCAAGCTGGACTAATCGACAATATCTACCCAAGTTGCAACCTTCAAGAACTCATTTTCTTCCCAAGCAACATGGTAGAATCCATTAAAAACTTTCGAAAGAAAGTACTTAAAGCAAAAGATAATCCGATCTACATCAGATGCATCTCTTCACTCCCAGAATGGATTCAAGAATCAACTCTTTCTCCATACCACTTTCTGGAAATTGGTCTTTCTAAAGCCAATAGAGATATTGAACAATCTCAACCAATGGAAGACAAAGATCTACCTTTTACAGAGATTCTTCATCCCAATCGCATCAATGGTTTAAGAAGAATATCAGAAAAAATCATCGAGATTATCTCTGGTTCAAAAAAGAAGATTAATTATACCAACTCGCATTGTATAATTACAAGCTGGAGTTACAACAACACCAGCCAAGAAGATCTTCGTCAAGCCTCCAAGTTTGGCGAAAAATTCATGAACAATAGCATGGAAGTATCCAATGCTACACGCCAACACTTCTGCCGACATGCAGAACAACTTTTTGAAGAACATCTTTGTCACTTTTGCGAAAGCAAAGATTCGGAGACAATGGAGGGACCCCCCTCTGAAGATGACAAATCATCATCATCTTAAAGAAAGATGCTTCACGTGTCAAATGGCCCCAGCCACTCAAAATAATAATGCGCTTCTTCATTATTAGAAGCTTTCTAGCTGTCCACAATAATGTAATCTTTTGTGGATAAAAACGTCATGCCTGACATATTAGGCAAGGATCAGACCCTCTCAATGTATCTATAAATTGAGAGTTATGTTTTGTTTGAAGGAATCGCAAGAACGAGTGCAAGAAAAAACACTCTCTATCTAGTAAATTTTCAGTTCAATGTCTAGTGAGTAATTCCTCCCTTAGAAGGGGAAAAATGTAAAATATTGTAAGAGTCTTCCCTTTTTGGGAACTCTGTTATCAATAAATCTTTGTTTTGTTATTTTTGAGTGTTCATACAATTTAGAGTGATGAAACTTGTAAGTGACAGAGTGTCAGGTCGACGATGATTAACAGTACCACAGGCACCATGCCAACAGGGAAAGCAACCACACAGACCAAAGAACGACACAGGCTGGCTTGAATAGTTTCTATCTATGTAAGTATAACACTCACTACATCACAATTATACATTTATTGATACAAGAGTCTTCTTTTCACAATTTTTATATTTATTCCCTTCTTTGTTAAAACATAAATTCCGTACACATCCACACTCTTAAGGAAACCAACATTAAGATCACTAATATACATGATCAGTTAAAACAACTAATAGGATGACCTCGATACCCGAGCTCAATAGATCAATCACCTCGATACCCGAGCTCAATAGATCAATCAATCTCCTTAATGAAAAAATAGATGGGCTGATTATAAACTTGGACTTAACATTCAATAAATACGTAACCATTACCCAGTTGGAAGTAGCATCTGCAAAAATTATTGCAGACATTACTAAAGAGTTATCTGAAAAGATTGACTCTTGCCCATGTAATAAAGACATACTTGAGCACATCAAGAATATCTCCATCATAGAACAAAAAACCAAGCCTGGAAAATATTCAGGTCTTAAGAAATACTCACCTCCCAATCCTAGTGTTGGAAACCCTGACTTAGGAAGCTCAAAAGATTCCCAGAAAATTAACATTTTCAAGAAAGAATAAAAATGAAAGAAA
Source organism: Lactuca serriola (assembly GCF_051521515.1). Classification (NCBI taxonomy): domain Eukaryota; kingdom Viridiplantae; phylum Streptophyta; class Magnoliopsida; order Asterales; family Asteraceae; genus Lactuca; species Lactuca serriola. The sequence goes on from NW_027629676.1 coordinate 166,203, forward strand.
CAATCTCTGAACGTCTCGAGAAATATTTCTTTAACCTTCAATATGAAGATTATGATAAAACTGACCAAAAGCTTATTCAGCTTTTATCTTTAGAAACTGAAGAATGTGAAGAATTGTATCAAAAAGAACCCAAACTTTTTGATCAATATTTTAGAATGACTAAAATAAATGAACCCGACACTGAATCAGAACAAGAAGATAATTTTAAAACAAATACAAAGACTGTTAAGTTCGAATATTCAGATATGGAAGATGATGAAGCAGAATCTTCTTATACAGCCACAAGAAGAGGCAATAAAAAGAAATACGAGTTCAAAATGCCTGTCCACAATGGAATTCCAAATAGTGGCCAAGGACCCAATACGATCAATGTACTCAATATTGATTGTATCCAAGATTTAAAACTCAGAGAAAGAGTTGTAGAAAAATGGGTTACTGAGATTTCACTAATCTTACAAACAAATCCAGATGAATTTGAAAAAGCAAAAAATGTTCTACTACTTTTAGAACACAAAACTGATGGAATCGTACAGGAATTCCTAAGAAACAATAATTGGAATGAAGAACTGCATGGCTCAGATCTTTTTGATAATCTCATAAATGTCATATACACTACTTTCTTAGGTCTTGATTATATTTCTAATAAAGACTTCACCATTAATAAGAAGGTTGACATAGCAAGAGTTTCAATGACTAAACTCCAATTACATGATATTAGTCTTCTCGACAAATACACATGTATGTATGAATCATATTTGTATGATATTCCACAGAGAAGCGAATATGCGCAATGGATATCTGCTTATCTCATGAAAATTCCAATTATTGGAGAAACCTGTACAGACAGATGGAAAAAAGAAGCTACTGGAGAAATCCAGCAAACCAGTATTTCTTACGCAACAAAAATTGCAAAAGAAGAAATTGATAGAATCTGTCAAGACAGATATAAACAACAAAAGCTTAAAACAATAAGCAAAGATTGTTGTAGCATTCTCTCTGATTTCAAAAACTTTGATATTGGAAAGAAAAATTATACTAAGAAAAAGCATAAAAACAAAAAGAAATACAAATCTTTTTGGAAAAAGAAAAGAAAAAAATTTTCACCAGGAAAATACTTCAAGAAACCATCAAAAGAAACACCTAAGAAAAGCCATTATCTTGGTATTTCAAAAGATATTTCTACAGATATTTCAAAAAATAAAATACCTTTTAACCAATTTAAAAACGATTTAGCCTTTATGGTTAAAAACAATCTTGATAAAAAAGATTTTGAAAAATTCTTCGAAGTTATTGAAAGACAAAATAAATTAACTATCAAGTTAACCCAGTCTATTGACAAACATTCTATTCTTTTAGAAAACTCTTTAAAAAATAACCAATTTGTTGAAGAAGTCGCCAAAAAGGCAAATATTGAGGGCACTCTTAAGGAAACCAACATTAAGATCACTAATATACATGATCAGTTAAAACAACTAATAGGATGACCTCGATACCCGAGCTCAATAGATCAATCACCTCGATACCCGAGCTCAATAGATCAATCAATCTCCTTAATGAAAAAATAGATGGGCTGATTATAAACTTGGACTTAACATTCAATAAATACGTAACCATTACCCAGTTGGAAGTAGCATCTGCAAAAATTATTGCAGACATTACTAAAGAGTTATCTGAAAAGATTGACTCTTGCCCATGTAATAAAGACATACTTGAGCACATCAAGAATATCTCCATCATAGAACAAAAAACCAAGCCTGGAAAATATTCAGGTCTTAAGAAATACTCACCTCCCAATCCTAGTGTTGGAAACCCTGACTTAGGAAGCTCAAAAGATTCCCAGAAAATTAACATTTTCAAGAAAGAATAAAAATGAAAGAAACAATCTCTGAACGTCTCGAGAAATATTTCTTTAACCTTCAATATGAAGATTATGATAAAACTGACCAAAAGCTTATTCAGCTTTTATCTTTAGAAACTGAAGAATGTGAAGAATTGTATCAAAAAGAACCCAAACTTTTTGATCAATATTTTAGAATGACTAAAATAAATGAACCCGACACTGAATCAGAACAAGAAGATAATTTTAAAACAAATACAAAGACTGTTAAGTTCGAATATTCAGATATGGAAGATGATGAAGCAGAATCTTCTTATACAGCCACAAGAAGAGGCAATAAAAAGAAATACGAGTTCAAAATGCCTGTCCACAATGGAATTCCAAATAGTGGCCAAGGACCCAATACGATCAATGTACTCAATATTGATTGTATCCAAGATTTAAAACTCAGAGAAAGAGTTGTAGAAAAATGGGTTACTGAGATTTCACTAATCTTACAAACAAATCCAGATGAATTTGAAAAAGCAAAAAATGTTCTACTACTTTTAGAACACAAAACTGATGGAATCGTACAGAAATTCCTAAGAAACAATAATTGGAATGAAGAACTGCATGGCTCAGATCTTTTTGATAATCTCATAAATGTCATATACACTACTTTCTTAGGTCTTGATTATATTTCTAATAAAGACTTCACCATTAATAAGAAGGTTGACATAGCAAGAGTTTCAATGACTAAACTCCAATTACATGATATTAGTCTTCTCGACAAATACACATGTATGTATGAATCATATTTGTATGATATTCCACAGAGAAGCGAATATGCGCAATGGATATCTGCTTATCTCATGAAAATTCCAATTATTGGAGAAACCTGTACAGACAGATGGAAAAAAGAAGCTACTGGAGAAATCCAGCAAACCAGTCTTTCTTACGCAACAAAAATTGCAAAAGAAGAAATTGATAGAATCTGTCAAGACAGATATAAACAACAAAAGCTTAAAACAATAAGCAAAGATTGTTGTAGCATTCTCTCTGATTTCAAAAACTTTGATATTGGAAAGAAAAATTATACTAAGAAAAAGCATAAAAACAAAAAGAAATACAAATCTTTTTGGAAAAAGAAAAGAAAAAAATTTTCACCAGGAAAATACTTCAAGAAACCATCAAAAGAAACACCTAAGAAAACTACTTCTTGTCCGCAAGGAAAGAAAAAGTGTAGGTGTTGGATCTGCAATGAAGAAGGACACTACGCAAACGAATGTCCAAATAGAAAAAAATACCCTGACAAAGTCAAGGTTTTACAAACCGCTAACAATGGAGGCTATGAAGCTCTTGAAGAAGAGTATGATGGTACGCAACATGTTTTTATATATCATGTTGAAACAGAATCTTCATCAGACACTGAAGAATACGAATCAACAACGGATGACTCAGACTAGTCCCATACATACCTCGCTTTTCAGGGAGGAGGAGATTAACCATTTTTGCGTAAACCTCCAGAAGATTGATGATTCCCTTATCATGAATCTTACTAATCCAAACTCTATTTATGTTTCTGCCTTCCTTAACTTTAAAGGATATAAAAAATTTAGAGTACATTGTTTTGTAGACACAGGTGCATCTTTATGTCTTGCAAGCAAATTCGTCATTCCGGATGAACTCTGGGAAAACGCTCCCAAAGAAATTAGTGCCACTATTGCAAATGGTGAAACCATAAAAATTAATAAAGTTTGTAGAAATATTAATCTCGAACTTTCAGGAGAACATTTCAATGTTCCCACTATTTACCAACAAAATTCAGGAATTGATATCATAATTGGTAACAACTTCTGTCAAGTCTATGGACCATTCATACAATGGATAGATAGAATTGCCTTTCATCTTAATAATGATATGGTAATTATAAAAAAGGTTACAGAGGCCTATAGCAAAGGAAAACCAGGTTTTCTTGAAACTCAAGAAAAAGGTTCTAAAGAAAAACAAATTCCAGGTACTAATATAACTCATGAAGAGATTAATAAAGAAAGGATTATTTCTATTCAAACTACCAGGTTCAAACAGATTGAAGATCTTCTTGAAAAAGTTTGTTCTGAAAATCCTATTGATCCAAATAAAACCAAAGGATGGATGAAAGCTTCAATCAAGCTTATTGATCCCAAAACGGTTATTAGAGAAAAACCTATGGTTTACTCTCTACAAGATAGAGAAGAATTTTCCAAACAAATCAAAGAATTACTTGATATGAGACTAATTATAGAATCAAAATCCCCTCATATGTCTCCTGCCTTTCTTGTCAATAAAGAAGCAGAGAAAAGAAGAGGAAAGAAGCGAATGGTTGTTAACTACAAAGCAATTAATGATGCAACTATTGGAGACTCACATAATCTCCCCAATATGCACGAACTCTTGACTCTTCTACGAGGAAAAAACATTTATTCAAGTTTCGACTGCAAGTCAGGTTTCTGGCAAGTTCTACTTGATGAAGAATCGCAGCTTCTCACTGCCTTCACATGTCCTGATGGACTCTTTCAATGGAAAGTACTACCCTTTGGGCTTAAACAAGCTCCTAGTATTTTTCAAAGACACATGCAGAATGCTCTTCGAGGCCTTGAAGGTTTCTGCACTGTATACGTTGATGACATCATGATCTTCAGCAAAAATGAACAAGAACACTATGTTCATGTCACACAGGTTCTCAGAACTATTTTAAAACATGGTATAATACTTTCAAAAAAGAAAGCTCATCTTTTCAAAACAAAAATCAATTTTTTAGGTTTAGAAATAAATGAAGGTACCCATTGTCCTCAAAAGCATATTCTTGAACATTTACATGACTTTCCAAATGTTTTAGAAGACAAAAAGCAACTACAAAGATTTCTTGGTGTTTTAACTTATGCTGAAACATATATTGAAAAACTTGCAGCCATGAGAAAACCTTTACAGGCAAAATTAAAAAAAAAGATGTCATTTGGAATTGGTCAAATGCTGATACAGACTACATCAAAAAGATAAAGAAAGTTTTAATCAATTTTCCAAAACTTTATCTTCCAAACATTGAAGACAGTTTAATTATTGAAACTGATGCTTCTGATGAATTTTGGGGAGGTGTTTTAAAAGCTAAAAACCCCAAAAACGAAGAACAAATTTGCAGGTACACCTCTGGCAGTTTCAAAGCAGCTGAGAAAAACTACCATAGCAATGAAAAAGAATTACTCGCTGTAAAAAGAGTTATTACAAAATTCTCTGTATATTTAACACCAGTAAATTTCCTGGTTCGTACAGATAATAAAAATTTTACTTATTTCCTCCGAACTAAGATTGCAGGAGATAACAAATTAGGCCGGCTAATACGTTGGCAAGAGTGGTTTTCACGATATACTTTCACTGTTGAACATCTCGCAGGAAACAAAAACGTACTGGCAGACTGCCTCACCCGTGACTTCAGGTATACCTTACATCATCCATGATCTCACTCGCTCCTCTCGAGCCCTATAAAAGGATATGATCCTCATGACATATTTCCTCACAAAAACTTCACCTACAAAAAAGAGAGGGGGAGATTAGAGAAAAAAGTAAACAAAATTTGAGTTTACAAAAATGGAAGACCTCAACACTTTGAGGATGAAGAAACAAATGCTCCTCATAGAGCTATCTGCAATTGAGCAGAAAATCAACTTGTATGAACAAGTAACAACGGTCACCAATGTACCGGAAAGCGAAAGCTCAAAAACAAAGGCTATTCCAGTGCAAACGGCACCTGGTAAAGAATCAACAAATCCGTTGAAAGCTGATGCTTTGCTAAAAAGCATAATAAAGGAGACAGCTACTCCTCTTCCTGATGGAAAAACTAGCTTGTTGGTTGATACCAATCCTTGTACTGAAGGAATCAGTAAAATGACAACCTTGTCACCCATTAACAAATCTGTGCAGGAGTTTACACCAGATTACAAAAAAGCTCTTAACAAAGAAGCTGAAAGATTTTATGTAATCTACAAAGGACCTCATGCCGGTGTTCATACTGACTGGGGAATTACAGAAACATTCTGTAAAGTTGATAAAGTTACTTGCAAAAAATTCAGAAATGAAGCATCTGCAAGATTAAGCCTTGCCACTTATCAAGACGATACAAGCAAGACTAACCAACCACTTCTTCGACCAAAAATTCATAAAGTCAAAGAAGCTCACAGAGACCAAAGGTTTGACGTTCCAAATGACGTTCAACAAATGGTTAACTATCCTGAAATCTCTTTCGAAGACTTCAGAACAATCTGGAAGAAAGCAAGAGCTGCATGCCCAGAAGACCTTGTTCATGAAAAGTTTTTCACTACGGACAAGAAAACAAAAAGTCTGTTCAACTTCCTCGAAGGATCAGATGCAAAATTAGTCTACCAAGCCTTTCAAGCTGGACTAATCGACAATATCTACCCAAGTTGCAACCTTCAAGAACTCATTTTCTTCCCAAGCAACATGGTAGAATCCATTAAAAACTTTCGAAAGAAAGTACTTAAAGCAAAAGATAATCCGATCTACATCAGATGCATCTCTTCACTCCCAGAATGGATTCAAGAATCAACTCTTTCTCCATACCACTTTCTGGAAATTGGTCTTTCTAAAGCCAATAGAGATATTGAACAATCTCAACCAATGGAAGACAAAGATCTACCTTTTACAGAGATTCTTCATCCCAATCGCATCAATGGTTTAAGAAGAATATCAGAAAAAATCATCGAGATTATCTCTGGTTCAAAAAAGAAGATTAATTATACCAACTCGCATTGTATAATTACAAGCTGGAGTTACAACAACACCAGCCAAGAAGATCTTCGTCAAGCCTCCAAGTTTGGCGAAAAATTCATGAACAATAGCATGGAAGTATCCAATGCTACACGCCAACACTTCTGCCGACATGCAGAACAACTTTTTGAAGAACATCTTTGTCACTTTTGCGAAAGCAAAGATTCGGAGACAATGGAGGGACCCCCCTCTGAAGATGACAAATCATCATCATCTTAAAGAAAGATGCTTCACGTGTCAAATGGCCCCAGCCACTCAAAATAATAATGCGCTTCTTCATTATTAGAAGCTTTCTAGCTGTCCACAATAATGTAATCTTTTGTGGATAAAAACGTCATGCCTGACATATTAGGCAAGGATCAGACCCTCTCAATGTATCTATAAATTGAGAGTTATGTTTTGTTTGAAGGAATCGCAAGAACGAGTGCAAGAAAAAACACTCTCTATCTAGTAAATTTTCAGTTCAATGTCTAGTGAGTAATTCCTCCCTTAGAAGGGGAAAAATGTAAAATATTGTAAGAGTCTTCCCTTTTTGGGAACTCTGTTATCAATAAATCTTTGTTTTGTTATTTTTGAGTGTTCATACAATTTAGAGTGATGAAACTTGTAAGTGACAGAGTGTCAGGTCGACGATGATTAACAGTACCACAGGCACCATGCCAACAGGGAAAGCAACCACACAGACCAAAGAACGACACAGGCTGGCTTGAATAGTTTCTATCTATGTAAGTATAACACTCACTACATCACAATTATACATTTATTGATACAAGAGTCTTCTTTTCACAATTTTTATATTTATTCCCTTCTTTGTTAAAACATAAATTCCGTACACATCCACACACCCCAACTGGTATCAGAATACGTTTCATCACTGTGGGGTGTGTGGATGTGTACGGAATTTATGTTTTAACAAAGAAGGGAATAAATATAAAAATTGTGAAAAGAAGACTCTTGTATCAATAAATGTATAATTGTGATGTAGTGAGTGTTATACTTACATAGATAGAAACTATTCAAGCCAGCCTGTGTCGTTCTTTGGTCTGTGTGGTTGCTTTCCCTGTTGGCATGGTGCCTGTGGTACTGTTAATCATCGTCGACCTGACACTCTGTCACTTACAAGTTTCATCACTCTAAATTGTATGAACACTCAAAAATAACAAAACAAAGATTTATTGATAACAGAGTTCCCAAAAAGGGAAGACTCTTACAATATTTTACATTTTTCCCCTTCTAAGGGAGGAATTACTCACTAGACATTGAACTGAAAATTTACTAGATAGAGAGTGTTTTTTCTTGCACTCGTTCTTGCCATCCCTTCAAACAAAACATAACTCTCAATTTATAGATACATTGAGAGGGTCTGATCCTTGCCTAATATGTCAGGCATGACGTTTTTATCCACAAAAGATTACATTATTGTGGACAGCTAGAAAGCTTCTAATAATGAAGAAGCGCATTATTATTTTGAGTGGCTGGGGCCATTTGACACGTGAAGCATCTTTCTTTAAGATGATGATGATTTGTCATCTTCAGAGGGGGGTCCCTCCATTGTCTCCGAATCTTTGCTTTCGCAAAAGTGACAAAGATGTTCTTCAAAAAGTTGTTCTGCATGTCGGCAGAAGTGTTGGCGTGTAGCATTGGATACTTCCATGCTATTGTTCATGAATTTTTCGCCAAACTTGGAGGCTTGACGAAGATCTTCTTGGCTGGTGTTGTTGTAACTCCAGCTTGTAATTATACAATGCGAGTTGGTATAATTAATCTTCTTTTTTGAACCAGAGATAATCTCGATGATTTTTTCTGATATTCTTCTTAAACCATTGATGCGATTGGGATGAAGAATCTCTGTAAAAGGTAGATCTTTGTCTTCCATTGGTTGAGATTGTTCAATATCTCTATTGGCTTTAGAAAGACCAATTTCCAGAAAGTGGTATGGAGAAAGAGTTGATTCTTGAATCCATTCTGGGAGTGAAGAGATGCATCTGATGTAGATCGGATTATCTTTTGCTTTAAGTACTTTCTTTCGAAAGTTTTTAATGGATTCTACCATGTTGCTTGGGAAGAAAATGAGTTCTTGAAGGTTGCAACTTGGGTAGATATTGTCGATTAGTCCAGCTTGAAAGGCTTGGTAGACTAATTTTGCATCTGATCCTTCGAGGAAGTTGAACAGACTTTTTGTTTTCTTGTCCGTAGTGAAAAACTTTTCATGAACAAGGTCTTCTGGGCATGCAGCTCTTGCTTTCTTCCAGATTGTTCTGAAGTCTTCGAAAGAGATTTCAGGATAGTTAACCATTTGTTGAACGTCATTTGGAACGTCAAACCTTTGGTCTCTGTGAGCTTCTTTGACTTTATGAATTTTTGGTCGAAGAAGTGGTTGGTTAGTCTTGCTTGTATCGTCTTGATAAGTGGCAAGGCTTAATCTTGCAGATGCTTCATTTCTGAATTTTTTGCAAGTAACTTTATCAACTTTACAGAATGTTTCTGTAATTCCCCAGTCAGTATGAACACCGGCATGAGGTCCTTTGTAGATTACATAAAATCTTTCAGCTTCTTTGTTAAGAGCTTTTTTGTAATCTGGTGTAAACTCCTGCACAGATTTGTTAATGGGTGACAAGGTTGTCATTTTACTGATTCCTTCAGTACAAGGATTGGTATCAACCAACAAGCTAGTTTTTCCATCAGGAAGAGGAGTAGCTGTCTCCTTTATTATGCTTTTTAGCAAAGCATCAGCTTTCAACGGATTTGTTGATTCTTTACCAGGTGCCGTTTGCACTGGAATAGCCTTTGTTTTTGAGCTTTCGCTTTCCGGTACATTGGTGACCGTTGTTACTTGTTCATACAAGTTGATTTTCTGCTCAATTGCAGATAGCTCTATGAGGAGCATTTGTTTCTTCATCCTCAAAGTGTTGAGGTCTTCCATTTTTGTAAACTCAAATTTTGTTTACTTTTTTCTCTAATCTCCCCCTCTCTTTTTTGTAGGTGAAGTTTTTGTGAGGAAATATGTCATGAGGATCATATCCTTTTATAGGGCTCGAGAGGAGCGAGTGAGATCATGGATGATGTAAGGTATACCTGAAGTCACGGGTGAGGCAGTCTGCCAGTACGTTTTTGTTTCCTGCGAGATGTTCAACAGTGAAAGTATATCGTGAAAACCACTCTTGCCAACGTATTAGCCGGCCTAATTTGTTATCTCCTGCAATCTTAGTTCGGAGGAAATAAGTAAAATTTTTATTATCTGTACGAACCAGGAAATTTACTGGTGTTAAATATACAGAGAATTTTGTAATAACTCTTTTTACAGCGAGTAATTCTTTTTCATTGCTATGGTAGTTTTTCTCAGCTGCTTTGAAACTGCCAGAGGTGTACCTGCAAATTTGTTCTTCGTTTTTGGGGTTTTTAGCTTTTAAAACACCTCCCCAAAATTCATCAGAAGCATCAGTTTCAATAATTAAACTGTCTTCAATGTTTGGAAGATAAAGTTTTGGAAAATTGATTAAAACTTTCTTTATCTTTTTGATGTAGTCTGTATCAGCATTTGACCAATTCCAAATGACATCTTTTTTTAATTTTGCCTGTAAAGGTTTTCTCATGGCTGCAAGTTTTTCAATATATGTTTCAGCATAAGTTAAAACACCAAGAAATCTTTGTAGTTGCTTTTTGTCTTCTAAAACATTTGGAAAGTCATGTAAATGTTCAAGAATATGCTTTTGAGGACAATGGGTACCTTCATTTATTTCTAAACCTAAAAAATTGATTTTTGTTTTGAAAAGATGAGCTTTCTTTTTTGAAAGTATTATACCATGTTTTAAAATAGTTCTGAGAACCTGTGTGACATGAACATAGTGTTCTTGTTCATTTTTGCTGAAGATCATGATGTCATCAACGTATACAGTGCAGAAACCTTCAAGGCCTCGAAGAGCATTCTGCATGTGTCTTTGAAAAATACTAGGAGCTTGTTTAAGCCCAAAGGGTAGTACTTTCCATTGAAAGAGTCCATCAGGACATGTGAAGGCAGTGAGAAGCTGCGATTCTTCATCAAGTAGAACTTGCCAGAAACCTGACTTGCAGTCGAAACTTGAATAAATGTTTTTTCCTCGTAGAAGAGTCAAGAGTTCGTGCATATTGGGGAGATTATGTGAGTCTCCAATAGTTGCATCATTAATTGCTTTGTAGTTAACAACCATTCGCTTCTTTCCTCTTCTTTTCTCTGCTTCTTTATTGACAAGAAAGGCAGGAGACATATGAGGGGATTTTGATTCTATAATTAGTCTCATATCAAGTAATTCTTTGATTTGTTTGGAAAATTCTTCTCTATCTTGTAGAGAGTAAACCATAGGTTTTTCTCTAATAACCGTTTTGGGATCAATAAGCTTGATTGAAGCTTTCATCCATCCTTTGGTTTTATTTGGATCAATAGGATTTTCAGAACAAACTTTTTCAAGAAGATCTTCAATCTGTTTGAACCTGGTAGTTTGAATAGAAATAATCCTTTCTTTATTAATCTCTTCATGAGTTATATTAGTACCTGGAATTTGTTTTTCTTTAGAACCTTTTTCTTGAGTTTCAAGAAAACCTGGTTTTCCTTTGCTATAGGCCTCTGTAACCTTTTTTATAATTACCATATCATTATTAAGATGAAAGGCAATTCTATCTATCCATTGTATGAATGGTCCATAGACTTGACAGAAGTTGTTACCAATTATGATATCAATTCCTGAATTTTGTTGGTAAATAGTGGGAACATTGAAATGTTCTCCTGAAAGTTCGAGATTAATATTTCTACAAACTTTATTAATTTTTATGGTTTCACCATTTGCAATAGTGGCACTAATTTCTTTGGGAGCGTTTTCCCAGAGTTCATCCGGAATGACGAATTTGCTTGCAAGACATAAAGATGCACCTGTGTCTACAAAACAATGTACTCTAAATTTTTTATATCCTTTAAAGTTAAGGAAGGCAGAAACATAAATAGAGTTTGGATTAGTAAGATTCATGATAAGGGAATCATCAATCTTCTGGAGGTTTACGCAAAAATGGTTAATCTCCTCCTCTCTGATACCAGTTGGGGTGTGTGGATGTGTACGGAATTTATGTTTTAACAAAGAAGGGAATAAATATAAAAATTGTGAAAAGAAGACTCTTGTATCAATAAATGTATAATTGTGATGTAGTGAGTGTTATACTTACATAGATAGAAACTATTCAAGCCAGCCTGTGTCGTTCTTTGGTCTGTGTGGTTGCTTTCCCTGTTGGCATGGTGCCTGTGGTACTGTTAATCATCGTCGACCTGACACTCTGTCACTTACAAGTTTCATCACTCTAAATTGTATGAACACTCAAAAATAACAAAACAAAGATTTATTGATAACAGAGTTCCCAAAAAGGGAAGACTCTTACAATATTTTACATTTTTCCCCTTCTAAGGGAGGAATTACTCACTAGACATTGAACTGAAAATTTACTAGATAGAGAGTGTTTTTTCTTGCACTCGTTCTTGCGATTCCTTCAAACAAAACATAACTCTCAATTTATAGATACATTGAGAGGGTCTGATCCTTGCCTAATATGTCAGGCATGACGTTTTTATCCACAAAAGATTACATTATTGTGGACAGCTAGAAAGCTTCTAATAATGAAGAAGCGCATTATTATTTTGAGTGGCTGGGGCCATTTGACACGTGAAGCATCTTTCTTTAAGATGATGATGATTTGTCATCTTCAGAGGGGGGTCCCTCCATTGTCTCCGAATCTTTGCTTTCGCAAAAGTGACAAAGATGTTCTTCAAAAAGTTGTTCTGCATGTCGGCAGAAGTGTTGGCGTGTAGCATTGGATACTTCCATGCTATTGTTCATGAATTTTTCGCCAAACTTGGAGGCTTGACGAAGATCTTCTTGGCTGGTGTTGTTGTAACTCCAGCTTGTAATTATACAATGCGAGTCGGTATAATTAATCTTCTTTTTTGAACCAGAGATAATCTCGATGATTTTTTCTGATATTCTTCTTAAACCATTGATGCGATTGGGATGAAGAATCTCTGTAAAAGGTAGATCTTTGTCTTCCATTGGTTGAGATTGTTCAATATCTCTATTGGCTTTAGAAAGACCAATTTCCAGAAAGTGGTATGGAGAAAGAGTTGATTCTTGAATCCATTCTGGGAGTGAAGAGATGCATCTGATGTAGATCGGATTATCTTTTGCTTTAAGTACTTTCTTTCGAAAGTTTTTAATGGATTCTACCATGTTGCTTGGGAAGAAAATGAGTTCTTGAAGGTTGCAACTTGGGTAGATATTGTCGATTAGTCCAGCTTGAAAGGCTTGGTAGACTAATTTTGCATCTGATCCTTCGAGGAAGTTGAACAGACTTTTTTTTTTCTTGTCCGTAGTGAAAAACTTTTCATGAACAAGGTCTTCTGGGCATGCAGCTCTTGCTTTCTTCCAGATTGTTCTGAAGTCTTCGAAAGAGATTTCAGGATAGTTAACCATTTGTTGAACGTCATTTGGAACGTCAAACCTTTGGTCTCTGTGAGCTTCTTTGACTTTATGAATTTTTGGTCGAAGAAGTGGTTGGTTAGTCTTGCTTGTATCGTCTTGATAAGTGGCAAGGCTTAATCTTGCAGATGCTTCATTTCTGAATTTTTTGCAAGTAACTTTATCAACTTTACAGAATGTTTCTGTAATTCCCCAGTCAGTATGAACACCGGCATGAGGTCCTTTGTAGATTACATAAAATCTTTCAGCTTCTTTGTTAAGAGCTTTTTTGTAATCTGGTGTAAACTCCTGCACAGATTTGTTAATGGGTGACAAGGTTGTCATTTTACTGATTCCTTCAGTACAAGGATTGGTATCAACCAACAAGCTAGTTTTTCCATCAGGAAGAGGAGTAGCTGTCTCCTTTATTATGCTTTTTAGCAAAGCATCAGCTTTCAACGGATTTGTTGATTCTTTACCAGGTGCCGTTTGCACTGGAATAGCCTTTGTTTTTGAGCTTTCGCTTTCCGGTACATTGGTGACCGTTGTTACTTGTTCATACAAGTTGATTTTCTGCTCAATTGCAGATAGCTCTATGAGGAGCATTTGTTTCTTCATCCTCAAAGTGTTGAGGTCTTCCATTTTTGTAAACTCAAATTTTGTTTACTTTTTTCTCTAATCTCCCCCTCTCTTTTTTGTAGGTGAAGTTTTTGTGAGGAAATATGTCATGAGGATCATATCCTTTTATAGGGCTCGAGAGGAGCGAGTGAGATCATGGATGATGTAAGGTATACCTGAAGTCACGGGTGAGGCAGTCTGCCAGTACGTTTTTGTTTCCTGCGAGATGTTCAACAGTGAAAGTATATCGTGAAAACCACTCTTGCCAACGTATTAGCCGGCCTAATTTGTTATCTCCTGCAATCTTAGTTCGGAGGAAATAAGTAAAATTTTTATTATCTGTACGAACCAGGAAATTTACTGGTGTTAAATATACAGAGAATTTTGTAATAACTCTTTTTACAGCGAGTAATTCTTTTTCATTGCTATGGTAGTTTTTCTCAGCTGCTTTGAAACTGCCAGAGGTGTACCTGCAAATTTGTTCTTCGTTTTTGGGGTTTTTAGCTTTTAAAACACCTCCCCAAAATTCATCAGAAGCATCAGTTTCAATAATTAAACTGTCTTCAATGTTTGGAAGATAAAGTTTTGGAAAATTGATTAAAACTTTCTTTATCTTTTTGATGTAGTCTGTATCAGCATTTGACCAATTCCAAATGACATCTTTTTTTAATTTTGCCTGTAAAGGTTTTCTCATGGCTGCAAGTTTTTCAATATATGTTTCAGCATAAGTTAAAACACCAAGAAATCTTTGTAGTTGCTTTTTGTCTTCTAAAACATTTGGAAAGTCATGTAAATGTTCAAGAATATGCTTTTGAGGACAATGGGTACCTTCATTTATTTCTAAACCTAAAAAATTGATTTTTGTTTTGAAAAGATGAGCTTTCTTTTTTGAAAGTATTATACCATGTTTTAAAATAGTTCTGAGAACCTGTGTGACATGAACATAGTGTTCTTGTTCATTTTTGCTGAAGATCATGATGTCATCAACGTATACAGTGCAGAAACCTTCAAGGCCTCGAAGAGCATTCTGCATGTGTCTTTGAAAAATACTAGGAGCTTGTTTAAGCCCAAAGGGTAGTACTTTCCATTGAAAGAGTCCATCAGGACATGTGAAGGCAGTGAGAAGCTGCGATTCTTCATCAAGTAGAACTTGCCAGAAACCTGACTTGCAGTCGAAACTTGAATAAATGTTTTTTCCTCGTAGAAGAGTCAAGAGTTCGTGCATATTGGGGAGATTATGTGAGTCTCCAATAGTTGCATCATTAATTGCTTTGTAGTTAACAACCATTCGCTTCTTTCCTCTTCTTTTCTCTGCTTCTTTATTGACAAGAAAGGCAGGAGACATATGAGGGGATTTTGATTCTATAATTAGTCTCATATCAAGTAATTCTTTGATTTGTTTGGAAAATTCTTCTCTATCTTGTAGAGAGTAAACCATAGGTTTTTCTCTAATAACCGTTTTGGGATCAATAAGCTTGATTGAAGCTTTCATCCATCCTTTGGTTTTATTTGGATCAATAGGATTTTCAGAACAAACTTTTTCAAGAAGATCTTCAATCTGTTTGAACCTGGTAGTTTGAATAGAAATAATCCTTTCTTTATTAATCTCTTCATGAGTTATATTAGTACCTGGAATTTGTTTTTCTTTAGAACCTTTTTCTTGAGTTTCAAGAAAACCTGGTTTTCCTTTGCTATAGGCCTCTGTAACCTTTTTTATAATTACCATATCATTATTAAGATGAAAGGCAATTCTATCTATCCATTGTATGAATGGTCCATAGACTTGACAGAAGTTGTTACCAATTATGATATCAATTCCTGAATTTTGTTGGTAAATAGTGGGAACATTGAAATGTTCTCCTGAAAGTTCGAGATTAATATTTCTACAAACTTTATTAATTTTTATGGTTTCACCATTTGCAATAGTGGCACTAATTTCTTTGGGAGCGTTTTCCCAGAGTTCATCCGGAATGACGAATTTGCTTGCAAGACATAAAGATGCACCTGTGTCTACAAAACAATGTACTCTAAATTTTTTATATCCTTTAAAGTTAAGGAAGGCAGAAACATAAATAGAGTTTGGATTAGTAAGATTCATGATAAGGGAATCATCAATCTTCTGGAGGTTTACGCAAAAATGGTTAATCTCCTCCTCCCTGAAAAGCGAGGTATGTATGGGACTAGTCTGAGTCATCCGTTGTTGATTCGTATTCTTCAGTGTCTGATGAAGATTCTGTTTCAACATGATATATAAAAACATGTTGCGTACCATCATACTCTTCTTCAAGAGCTTCATAGCCTCCATTGTTAGCGGTTTGTAAAACCTTGACTTTGTCAGGGTATTTTTTTTCTATTTGGACATTCGTTTGCGTAGTGTCCTTCTTCATTGCAGATCCAACACCTACACTTTTTCTTTCCTTGCGGACAAGAAGTAGTTTTCTTAGGTGTTTCTTTTGATGGTTTCTTGAAGTATTTTCCTGGTGAAAATTTTTTTCTTTTCTTTTTCCAAAAAGATTTGTATTTCTTTTTGTTTTTATGCTTTTTCTTAGTATAATTTTTCTTTCCAATATCAAAGTTTTTGAAATCAGAGAGAATGCTACAACAATCTTTGCTTATTGTTTTAAGCTTTTGTTGTTTATATCTGTCTTGACAGATTCTATCAATTTCTTCTTTTGCAATTTTTGTTGCGTAAGAAAGACTGGTTTGCTGGATTTCTCCAGTAGCTTCTTTTTTCCATCTGTCTGTACAGGTTTCTCCAATAATTGGAATTTTCATGAGATAAGCAGATATCCATTGCGCATATTCGCTTCTCTGTGGAATATCATACAAATATGATTCATACATACATGTGTATTTGTCGAGAAGACTAATATCATGTAATTGGAGTTTAGTCATTGAAACTCTTGCTATGTCAACCTTCTTATTAATGGTGAAGTCTTTATTAGAAATATAATCAAGACCTAAGAAAGTAGTGTATATGACATTTATGAGATTATCAAAAAGATCTGAGCCATGCAGTTCTTCATTCCAATTATTGTTTCTTAGGAATTTCTGTACGATTCCATCAGTTTTGTGTTCTAAAAGTAGTAGAACATTTTTTGCTTTTTCAAATTCATCTGGATTTGTTTGTAAGATTAGTGAAATCTCAGTAACCCATTTTTCTACAACTCTTTCTCTGAGTTTTAAATCTTGGATACAATCAATATTGAGTACATTGATCGTATTGGGTCCTTGGCCACTATTTGGAATTCCATTGTGGACAGGCATTTTGAACTCGTATTTCTTTTTATTGCCTCTTCTTGTGGCTGTATAAGAAGATTCTGCTTCATCATCTTCCATATCTGAATATTCGAACTTAACAGTCTTTGTATTTGTTTTAAAATTATCTTCTTGTTCTGATTCAGTGTCGGGTTCATTTATTTTAGTCATTCTAAAATATTGATCAAAAAGTTTGGGTTCTTTTTGATACAATTCTTCACATTCTTCAGTTTCTAAAGATAAAAGCTGAATAAGCTTTTGGTCAGTTTTATCATAATCTTCATATTGAAGGTTAAAGAAATATTTCTCGAGACGTTCAGAGATTGTTTCTTTCATTTTTATTCTTTCTTGAAAATGTTAATTTTCTGGGAATCTTTTGAGCTTCCTAAGTCAGGGTTTCCAACACTAGGATTGGGAGGTGAGTATTTCTTAAGACCTGAATATTTTCCAGGCTTGGTTTTTTGTTCTATGATGGAGATATTCTTGATGTGCTCAAGTATGTCTTTATTACATGGGCAAGAGTCAATCTTTTCAGATAACTCTTTAGTAATGTCTGCAATAATTTTTGCAGATGCTACTTCCAACTGGGTAATGGTTACGTATTTATTGAATGTTAAGTCCAAGTTTATAATCAGCCCATCTATTTTTTCATTAAGGAGATTGATTGATCTATTGAGCTCGGGTATCGAGGTGATTGATCTATTGAGCTCGGGTATCGAGGTCATCCTATTAGTTGTTTTAACTGATCATGTATATTAGTGATCTTAATGTTGGTTTCCTTAAGAGTGCCCTCAATATTTGCCTTTTTGGCGACTTCTTCAACAAATTGGTTATTTTTTAAAGAGTTTTCTAAAAGAATAGAATGTTTGTCAATAGACTGGGTTAACTTGATAGTTAATTTATTTTGTCTTTCAATAACTTCGAAGAATTTTTCAAAATCTTTTTTATCAAGATTGTTTTTAACCATAAAGGCTAAATCGTTTTTAAATTGGTTAAAAGGTATTTTATTTTTTGAAATATCTGTAGAAATATCTTTTGAAATACCAAGATAATGGCTTATTTTTGAAGTTTTTAAAAGACATCTTGCAATGATTTGGTTGAGATTATTGCAATGATTTACGATTGTTTGAACACCAGCTTTACCAGAAGTAGAGAAAACGTATTCTTTCTTTTCAGTATTATCGTCAAGAGTTTTAATTTTGACTGTTTTACCTTTTTTATAGAAATGAGGAAAATCAATTTTATTATTCATTTATAATGTCAGTGATTTGTTTGATATTCTGGCGTAGACTATCAATTTTTAAAGACATGTTTCTTATTAAGTTATTATCTTTTCTCTCCGAGCTTTCTCCTATGTGGAGTGAATCCATAGAAATTCTTGGTCTAAGAGTTTCTCCTAGAGCTTTTTTATTTCTAGCTATATTTAAAACCCAAGAGTTTTCTTGAGGATTTATGTCGCAGAATTGTTTATCTTTGACATGGCCTATTTCTGAAAAGACATCATCAAGTTCGATGTACTCGTCTTTCTTATAGTCTATGCTATGGTGACTGTTGGTCAGGGCATATCCTATGAGATATGTTATGGTGAAAGGTTTATCACCTGGACTCATTAGGTCACTTCTTTCAAAGTGATGTATAAAAGATAAGGTTTTATCTATATTTGCAGATTTTAAATCCAGAGCAAACTTTGGATAGACTGAAAACATAAACTTTTGGTAAGCAAGGTTTCCCTTTGCAGCACCTAAGATGCAGTCCTGTCTGTCAGTAATTCTGTTGTCAATTAAGGCCATTTTTATGGGAGAATTTATTCCTGCTTGGAATTGGGATTTTAACAAAATTTTTACAGCTCCGATATGGACCATTCTAATTTTTGATCTAATCTCAACTGGAATACTTTTTAAGTTATTATGTATTTGTTCCTTAGTTAAAAGGGGTAGAAAGACAGCTCCTATTGTATCTTTTATGTCTACGGACATTTCTTTAGTACTAACAAAGTAGAAGATTTCATTTTTCCTTTTAAGGGGATTTAGAATACTAAGTTTAGAAGGAACATTTTTGAAAATGTTTTCTTTCTTTATTTTTAAATCAATTTTCTTAACTCGAGAGAGAAGGTCTTGTTTTATTAAAAGATTTGCATGAAAGCCGTCTTCATCTTCAACATAAGTTAAGATTTGTTTTTCTTCTGAATTATTTTCTTCAGTGTTGTTGAAAATTTCATTATTCATTTTAAGAAAAGCTAACAAGTTAAAATAAACTTTCTGAGTTTTGAAACTAATTTTTTATTTCTATCAAGATGTTCTTGATGTACTTTTTGCTTATGCAGGAGATACATACGTATATTAACCAAGTTTGGTATATATTCATGAGTATGTTTATTTTGTGCTTGTAGAATTCTGAAATCTATATGCACCAAGTCTTTTTTATTATTAAAAAGTATTTTTTTATGTTGAGAGATTTCAATCTCTTTATTATGAATATGTTCAAACTTTACTCTGTAAAGTGTTTTATTATAATGTAATGCCATAGAAAGACAGGACTGCATCTTAGGTGCTGCAAAGGGAAACCTTGCTTACCAAAAGTTTATGTTTTCAGTCTATCCAAAGTTTGCTCTGGATTTAAAATCTGCAAATATAGATAAAACCTTATCTTTTATACATCACTTTGAAAGAAGTGACCTAATGAGTCCAGGTGATAAACCTTTCACCATAACATATCTCATAGGATATGCCCTGACCAACAGTCACCATAGCATAGACTATAAGAAAGACGAGTACATCGAACTTGATGATGTCTTTTCAGAAATAGGCCATGTCAAAGATAAACAATTCTGCGACATAAATCCTCAAGAAAACTCTTGGGTTTTAAATATAGCTAGAAATAAAAAAGCTCTAGGAGAAACTCTTAGACCAAGAATTTCTATGGATTCACTCCACATAGGAGAAAGCTCGGAGAGAAAAGATAATAACTTAATAAGAAACATGTCTTTAAAAATTGATAGTCTACGCCAGAATATCAAACAAATCACTGACATTATAAATGAATAATAAAATTGATTTTCCTCATTTCTATAAAAAAGGTAAAACAGTCAAAATTAAAACTCTTGACGATAATACTGAAAAGAAAGAATACGTTTTCTCTACTTCTGGTAAAGCTGGTGTTCAAACAATCGTAAATCATTGCAATAATCTCAACCAAATCATTGCAAGATGTCTTTTAAAAACTTCAAAAATAAGCCATTATCTTGGTATTTCAAAAGATATTTCTACAGATATTTCAAAAAATAAAATACCTTTTAACCAATTTAAAAACGATTTAGCCTTTATGGTTAAAAACAATCTTGATAAAAAAGATTTTGAAAAATTCTTCGAAGTTATTGAAAGACAAAATAAATTAACTATCAAGTTAACCCAGTCTATTGACAAACATTCTATTCTTTTAGAAAACTCTTTAAAAAATAACCAATTTGTTGAAGAAGTCGCCAAAAAGGCAAATATTGAGGGCACTCTTAAGGAAACCAACATTAAGATCACTAATATACATGATCAGTTAAAACAACTAATAGGATGACCTCGATACCCGAGCTCAATAGATCAATCACCTCGATACCCGAGCTCAATAGATCAATCAATCTCCTTAATGAAAAAATAGATGGGCTGATTATAAACTTGGACTTAACATTCAATAAATACGTAACCATTACCCAGTTGGAAGTAGCATCTGCAAAAATTATTGCAGGCATTACTAAAGAGTTATCTGAAAAGATTGACTCTTGCCCATGTAATAAAGACATACTTGAGCACATCAAGAATATCTCCATCATAGAACAAAAAACCAAGCCTGGAAAATATTCAGGTCTTAAGAAATACTCACCTCCCAATCCTAGTGTTGGAAACCCTGACTTAGGAAGCTCAAAAGATTCCCAGAAAATTAACATTTTCAAGAAAGAATAAAAATGAAAGAAACAATCTCTGAACGTCTCGAGAAATATTTCTTTAACCTTCAATATGAAGATTATGATAAAACTGACCAAAAGCTTATTCAGCTTTTATCTTTAGAAACTGAAGAATGTGAAGAATTGTATCAAAAAGAACCCAAACTTTTTGATCAATATTTTAGAATGACTAAAATAAATGAACCCGACACTGAATCAGAACAAGAAGATAATTTTAAAACAAATACAAAGACTGTTAAGTTCGAATATTCAGATATGGAAGATGATGAAGCAGAATCTTCTTATACAGCCACAAGAAGAGGCAATAAAAAGAAATACGAGTTCAAAATGCCTGTCCACAATGGAATTCCAAATAGTGGCCAAGGACCCAATACGATCAATGTACTCAATATTGATTGTATCCAAGATTTAAAACTCAGAGAAAGAGTTGTAGAAAAATGGGTTACTGAGATTTCACTAATCTTACAAACAAATCCAGATGAATTTGAAAAAGCAAAAAATGTTCTACTACTTTTAGAACACAAAACTGATGGAATCGTACAGAAATTCCTAAGAAACAATAATTGGAATGAAGAACTGCATGGCTCAGATCTTTTTGATAATCTCATAAATGTCATATACACTACTTTCTTAGGTCTTGATTATATTTCTAATAAAGACTTCACCATTAATAAGAAGGTTGACATAGCAAGAGTTTCAATGACTAAACTCCAATTACATGATATTAGTCTTCTCGACAAATACACATGTATGTATGAATCATATTTGTATGATATTCCACAGAGAAGCGAATATGCGCAATGGATATCTGCTTATCTCATGAAAATTCCAATTATTGGAGAAACCTGTACAGACAGATGGAAAAAAGAAGCTACTGGAGAAATCCAGCAAACCAGTCTTTCTTACGCAACAAAAATTGCAAAAGAAGAAATTGATAGAATCTGTCAAGACAGATATAAACAACAAAAGCTTAAAACAATAAGCAAAGATTGTTGTAGCATTCTCTCTGATTTCAAAAACTTTGATATTGGAAAGAAAAATTATACTAAGAAAAAGCATAAAAACAAAAAGAAATACAAATCTTTTTGGAAAAAGAAAAGAAAAAAATTTTCACCAGGAAAATACTTCAAGAAACCATCAAAAGAAACACCTAAGAAAACTACTTCTTGTCCGCAAGGAAAGAAAAAGTGTAGGTGTTGGATCTGCAATGAAGAAGGACACTACGCAAACGAATGTCCAAATAGAAAAAAATACCCTGACAAAGTCAAGGTTTTACAAACCGCTAACAATGGAGGCTATGAAGCTCTTGAAGAAGAGTATGATGGTACGCAACATGTTTTTATATATCATGTTGAAACAGAATCTTCATCAGACACTGAAGAATACGAATCAACAACGGATGACTCAGACTAGTCCCATACATACCTCGCTTTTCAGGGAGGAGGAGATTAACCATTTTTGCGTAAACCTCCAGAAGATTGATGATTCCCTTATCATGAATCTTACTAATCCAAACTCTATTTATGTTTCTGCCTTCCTTAACTTTAAAGGATATAAAAAATTTAGAGTACATTGTTTTGTAGACACAGGTGCATCTTTATGTCTTGCAAGCAAATTCGTCATTCCGGATGAACTCTGGGAAAACGCTCCCAAAGAAATTAGTGCCACTATTGCAAATGGTGAAACCATAAAAATTAATAAAGTTTGTAGAAATATTAATCTCGAACTTTCAGGAGAACATTTCAATGTTCCCACTATTTACCAACAAAATTCAGGAATTGATATCATAATTGGTAACAACTTCTGTCAAGTCTATGGACCATTCATACAATGGATAGATAGAATTGCCTTTCATCTTAATAATGATATGGTAATTATAAAAAAGGTTACAGAGGCCTATAGCAAAGGAAAACCAGGTTTTCTTGAAACTCAAGAAAAAGGTTCTAAAGAAAAACAAATTCCAGGTACTAATATAACTCATGAAGAGATTAATAAAGAAAGGATTATTTCTATTCAAACTACCAGGTTCAAACAGATTGAAGATCTTCTTGAAAAAGTTTGTTCTGAAAATCCTATTGATCCAAATAAAACCAAAGGATGGATGAAAGCTTCAATCAAGCTTATTGATCCCAAAACGGTTATTAGAGAAAAACCTATGGTTTACTCTCTACAAGATAGAGAAGAATTTTCCAAACAAATCAAAGAATTACTTGATATGAGACTAATTATAGAATCAAAATCCCCTCATATGTCTCCTGCCTTTCTTGTCAATAAAGAAGCAGAGAAAAGAAGAGGAAAGAAGCGAATGGTTGTTAACTACAAAGCAATTAATGATGCAACTATTGGAGACTCACATAATCTCCCCAATATGCACGAACTCTTGACTCTTCTACGAAGAAAAAACATTTATTCAAGTTTCGACTGCAAGTCAGGTTTCTGGCAAGTTCTACTTGATGAAGAATCGCAGCTTCTCACTGCCTTCACATGTCCTGATGGACTCTTTCAATGGAAAGTACTACCCTTTGGGCTTAAACAAGCTCCTAGTATTTTTCAAAGACACATGCAGAATGCTCTTCGAGGCCTTGAAGGTTTCTGCACTGTATACGTTGATGACATCATGATCTTCAGCAAAAATGAACAAGAACACTATGTTCATGTCACACAGGTTCTCAGAACTATTTTAAAACATGGTATAATACTTTCAAAAAAGAAAGCTCATCTTTTCAAAACAAAAATCAATTTTTTAGGTTTAGAAATAAATGAAGGTACCCATTGTCCTCAAAAGCATATTCTTGAACATTTACATGACTTTCCAAATGTTTTAGAAGACAAAAAGCAACTACAAAGATTTCTTGGTGTTTTAACTTATGCTGAAACATATATTGAAAAACTTGCAGCCATGAGAAAACCTTTACAGGCAAAATTAAAAAAAGATGTCATTTGGAATTGGTCAAATGCTGATACAGACTACATCAAAAAGATAAAGAAAGTTTTAATCAATTTTCCAAAACTTTATCTTCCAAACATTGAAGACAGTTTAATTATTGAAACTGATGCTTCTGATGAATTTTGGGGAGGTGTTTTAAAAGCTAAAAACCCCAAAAACGAAGAACAAATTTGCAGGTACACCTCTGGCAGTTTCAAAGCAGCTGAGAAAAACTACCATAGCAATGAAAAAGAATTACTCGCTGTAAAAAGAGTTATTACAAAATTCTCTGTATATTTAACACCAGTAAATTTCCTGGTTCGTACAGATAATAAAAATTTTACTTATTTCCTCCGAACTAAGATTGCAGGAGATAACAAATTAGGCCGGCTAATACGTTGGCAAGAGTGGTTTTCACGATATACTTTCACTGTTGAACATCTCGCAGGAAACAAAAACGTACTGGCAGACTGCCTCACCCGTGACTTCAGGTATACCTTACATCATCCATGATCTCACTCGCTCCTCTCGAGCCCTATAAAAGGATATGATCCTCATGACATATTTCCTCACAAAAACTTCACCTACAAAAAAGAGAGGGGGAGATTAGAGAAAAAAGTAAACAAAATTTGAGTTTACAAAAATGGAAGACCTCAACACTTTGAGGATGAAGAAACAAATGCTCCTCATAGAGCTATCTGCAATTGAGCAGAAAATCAACTTGTATGAACAAGTAACAACGGTCACCAATGTACCGGAAAGCGAAAGCTCAAAAACAAAGGCTATTCCAGTGCAAACGGCACCTGGTAAAGAATCAACAAATCCGTTGAAAGCTGATGCTTTGCTAAAAAGCATAATAAAGGAGACAGCTACTCCTCTTCCTGATGGAAAAACTAGCTTGTTGGTTGATACCAATCCTTGTACTGAAGGAATCAGTAAAATGACAACCTTGTCACCCATTAACAAATCTGTGCAGGAGTTTACACCAGATTACAAAAAAGCTCTTAACAAAGAAGCTGAAAGATTTTATGTAATCTACAAAGGACCTCATGCCGGTGTTCATACTGACTGGGGAATTACAGAAACATTCTGTAAAGTTGATAAAGTTACTTGCAAAAAATTCAGAAATGAAGCATCTGCAAGATTAAGCCTTGCCACTTATCAAGACGATACAAGCAAGACTAACCAACCACTTCTTCGACCAAAAATTCATAAAGTCAAAGAAGCTCACAGAGACCAAAGGTTTGACGTTCCAAATGACGTTCAACAAATGGTTAACTATCCTGAAATCTCTTTCGAAGACTTCAGAACAATCTGGAAGAAAGCAAGAGCTGCATGCCCAGAAGACCTTGTTCATGAAAAGTTTTTCACTACGGACAAGAAAACAAAAAGTCTGTTCAACTTCCTCGAAGGATCAGATGCAAAATTAGTCTACCAAGCCTTTCAAGCTGGACTAATCGACAATATCTACCCAAGTTGCAACCTTCAAGAACTCATTTTCTTCCCATGCAACATGGTAGAATCCATTAAAAACTTTCGAAAGAAAGTACTTAAAGCAAAAGATAATCCGATCTACATCAGATGCATCTCTTCACTCCCAGAATGGATTCAAGAATCAACTCTTTCTCCATACCACTTTCTGGAAATTGGTCTTTCTAAAGCCAATAGAGATATTGAACAATCTCAACCAATGGAAGACAAAGATCTACCTTTTACAGAGATTCTTCATCCCAATCGCATCAATGGTTTAAGAAGAATATCAGAAAAAATCATCGAGATTATCTCTGGTTCAAAAAAGAAGATTAATTATACCAACTCGCATTGTATAATTACAAGCTGGAGTTACAACAACACCAGCCAAGAAGATCTTCGTCAAGCCTCCAAGTTTGGCGAAAAATTCATGAACAATAGCATGGAAGTATCCAATGCTACACGCCAACACTTCTGCCGACATGCAGAACAACTTTTTGAAGAACATCTTTGTCACTTTTGCGAAAGCAAAGATTCGGAGACAATGGAGGGACCCCCCTCTGAAGATGACAAATCATCATCATCTTAAAGAAAGATGCTTCACGTGTCAAATGGCCCCAGCCACTCAAAATAATAATGCGCTTCTTCATTATTAGAAGCTTTCTAGCTGTCCACAATAATGTAATCTTTTGTGGATAAAAACGTCATGCCTGACATATTAGGCAAGGATCAGACCCTCTCAATGTATCTATAAATTGAGAGTTATGTTTTGTTTGAAGGGATCGGAAGAACGAGTGCATGAAAAAACACTCTCTATCTAGTAAATTTTCAGTTCAATGTCTAGTGAGTAATTCCTCCCTTAGAAGGGGAAAAATGTAAAATATTGTAAGAGTCTTCCCTTTTTGGGAACTCTGTTATCAATAAATCTTTGTTTTGTTATTTTTGAGTGTTCATACAATTTAGAGTGATGAAACTTGTAAGTGACAGAGTGTCAGGTCGACGATGATTAACAGTACCACAGGCACCATGCCAACAGGGAAAGCAACCACACAGACCAAAGAACGACACAGGCTGGCTTGAATAGTTTCTATCTATGTAAGTATAACACTCACTACATCACAATTATACATTTATTGATACAAGAGTCTTCTTTTCACAATTTTTATATTTATTCCCTTCTTTGTTAAAACATAAATTCCGTACACATCCACACACCCCAACTGGTATCAAGAAAAGCTAACACTCTCAATGTATCTATACATTTATTTCTAATAAAGACTTCACCATTAATAAGAAGGTTGACATAGCAAGAGTTTCAATGACTAAACTCCAATTACATGATATTAGTCTTCTCGACAAATACACATGTATGTATGAATCATATTTGTATGATATTCCACAGAGAAGCGAATATGCGCAATGGATATCTGCTTATCTCATGAAAATTCCAATTATTGGAGAAACCTGTACAGACAGATGGAAAAAAGAAGCTACTGGAGAAATCCAGCAAACCAGTCTTTCTTACGCAACAAAAATTGCAAAAGAAGAAATTGATAGAATCTGTCAAGACAGATATAAACAACAAAAGCTTAAAACAATAAGCAAAGATTGTTGTAGCATTCTCTCTGATTTCAAAAACTTTGATATTGGAAAGAAAAATTATACTAAGAAAAAGCATAAAAACAAAAAGAAATACAAATCTTTTTGGAAAAAGAAAAGAAAAAAATTTTCACCAGGAAAATACTTCAAGAAACCATCAAAAGAAACACCTAAGAAAACTACTTCTTGTCCGCAAGGAAAGAAAAAGTGTAGGTGTTGGATCTGCAATGAAGAAGGACACTACGCAAACGAATGTCCAAATAGAAAAAAATACCCTGACAAAGTCAAGGTTTTACAAACCGCTAACAATGGAGGCTATGAAGCTCTTGAAGAAGAGTATGATGGTACACAACATGTTTTTATATATCATGTTGAAACAGAATCTTCATCAGACACTGAAGAATACGAATCAACAACGGATGACTCAGACTAGTCCCATACATACCTCGCTTTTCAGGGAGGAGGAGATTAACCATTTTTGCGTAAACCTCCAGAAGATTGATGATTCCCTTATCATGAATCTTACTAATCCAAACTCTATTTATGTTTCTGCCTTCCTTAACTTTAAAGGATATAAAAAATTTAGAGTACATTGTTTTGTAGACACAGGTGCATCTTTATGTCTTGCAAGCAAATTCGTCATTCCGGATGAACTCTGGGAAAACGCTCCCAAAGAAATTAGTGCCACTATTGCAAATGGTGAAACCATAAAAATTAATAAAGTTTGTAGAAATATTAATCTCGAACTTTCAGGAGAACATTTCAATGTTCCCACTATTTACCAACAAAATTCAGGAATTGATATCATAATTGGTAACAACTTCTGTCAAGTCTATGGACCATTCATACAATGGATAGATAGAATTACCTTTCATCTTAATAATGATATGGTAATTATAAAAAAGGTTACAGAGGCCTATAGCAAAGGAAAACCAGGTTTTCTTGAAACTCAAGAAAAAGGTTCTAAAGAAAAACAAATTCCAGGTACTAATATAACTCATGAAGAGATTAATAAAGAAAGGATTATTTCTATTCAAACTACCAGGTTCAAACAGATTGAAGATCTTCTTGAAAAAGTTTGTTCTGAAAATCCTATTGATCCAAATAAAACCAAAGGATGGATGAAAGCTTCAATCAAGCTTATTGATCCCAAAACGGTTATTAGAGAAAAACCTATGGTTTACTCTCTACAAGATAGAGAAGAATTTTCCAAACAAATCAAAGAATTACTTGATATGAGACTAATTATAGAATCAAAATCCCCTCATATGTCTCCTGCCTTTCTTGTCAATAAAGAAGCAGAGAAAAGAAGAGGAAAGAAGCGAATGGTTGTTAACTACAAAGCAATTAATGATGCAACTATTGGAGACTCACATAATCTCCCCAATATGCACGAACTCTTGACTCTTCTACGAAGAAAAAACATTTATTCAAGTTTCGACTGCAAGTCAGGTTTCTGGCAAGTTCTACTTGATGAAGAATCGCAGCTTCTCACTGCCTTCACATGTCCTGATGGACTCTTTCAATGGAAAGTACTACCCTTTGGGCTTAAACAAGCTCCTAGTATTTTTCAAAGACACATGCAGAATGCTCTTCGAGGCCTTGAAGGTTTCTGCACTGTATACGTTGATGACATCATGATCTTCAGCAAAAATGAACAAGAACACTATGTTCATGTCACACAGGTTCTCAGAACTATTTTAAAACATGGTATAATACTTTCAAAAAAGAAAGCTCATCTTTTCAAAACAAAAATCAATTTTTTAGGTTTAGAAATAAATGAAGGTACCCATTGTCCTCAAAAGCATATTCTTGAACATTTACATGACTTTCCAAATGTTTTAGAAGACAAAAAGCAACTACAAAGATTTCTTGGTGTTTTAACTTATGCTGAAACATATATTGAAAAACTTGCAGCCATGAGAAAACCTTTACAGGCAAAATTAAAAAAAGATGTCATTTGGAATTGGTCAAATGCTGATACAGACTACATCAAAAAGATAAAGAAAGTTTTAATCAATTTTCCAAAACTTTATCTTCCAAACATTGAAGACAGTTTAATTATTGAAACTGATGCTTCTGATGAATTTTGGGGAGGTGTTTTAAAAGCTAAAAACCCCAAAAACGAAGAACAAATTTGCAGGTACACCTCTGGCAGTTTCAAAGCAGCTGAGAAAAACTACCATAGCAATGAAAAAGAATTACTCGCTGTAAAAAGAGTTATTACAAAATTCTCTGTATATTTAACACCAGTAAATTTCCTGGTTCGTACAGATAATAAAAATTTTACTTATTTCCTCCGAACTAAGATTGCAGGAGATAACAAATTAGGCCGGCTAATACGTTGGCAAGAGTGGTTTTCACGATATACTTTCACTGTTGAACATCTCGCAGGAAACAAAAACGTACTGGCAGACTGCCTCACCCGTGACTTCAGGTATACCTTACATCATCCATGATCTCACTCGCTCCTCTCGAGCCCTATAAAAGGATATGATCCTCATGACATATTTCCTCACAAAAACTTCACCTACAAAAAAGAGAGGGGGAGATTAGAGAAAAAAGTAAACAAAATTTGAGTTTACAAAAATGGAAGACCTCAACACTTTGAGGATGAAGAAACAAATGCTCCTCATAGAGCTATCTGCAATTGAGCAGAAAATCAACTTGTATGAACAAGTAACAACGGTCACCAATGTACCGGAAAGCGAAAGCTCAAAAACAAAGGCTATTCCAGTGCAAACGGCACCTGGTAAAGAATCAACAAATCCGTTGAAAGCTGATGCTTTGCTAAAAAGCATAATAAAGGAGACAGCTACTCCTCTTCCTGATGGAAAAACTAGCTTGTTGGTTGATACCAATCCTTGTACTGAAGGAATCAGTAAAATGACAACCTTGTCACCCATTAACAAATCTGTGCAGGAGTTTACACCAGATTACAAAAAAGCTCTTAACAAAGAAGCTGAAAGATTTTATGTAATCTACAAAGGACCTCATGCCGGTGTTCATACTGACTGGGGAATTACAGAAACATTCTGTAAAGTTGATAAAGTTACTTGCAAAAAATTCAGAAATGAAGCATCTGCAAGATTAAGCCTTGCCACTTATCAAGACGATACAAGCAAGACTAACCAACCACTTCTTCGACCAAAAATTCATAAAGTCAAAGAAGCTCACAGAGACCAAAGGTTTGACGTTCCAAATGACGTTCAACAAATGGTTAACTATCCTGAAATCTCTTTCGAAGACTTCAGAACAATCTGGAAGAAAGCAAGAGCTGCATGCCCAGAAGACCTTGTTCATGAAAAGTTTTTCACTACGGACAAGAAAACAAAAAGTCTGTTCAACTTCCTCGAAGGATCAGATGCAAAATTAGTCTACCAAGCCTTTCAAGCTGGACTAATCGACAATATCTACCCAAGTTGCAACCTTCAAGAACTCATTTTCTTCCCATGCAACATGGTAGAATCCATTAAAAACTTTCGAAAGAAAGTACTTAAAGCAAAAGATAATCCGATCTACATCAGATGCATCTCTTCACTCCCAGAATGGATTCAAGAATCAACTCTTTCTCCATACCACTTTCTGGAAATTGGTCTTTCTAAAGCCAATAGAGATATTGAACAATCTCAACCAATGGAAGACAAAGATCTACCTTTTACAGAGATTCTTCATCCCAATCGCATCAATGGTTTAAGAAGAATATCAGAAAAAATCATCGAGATTATCTCTGGTTCAAAAAAGAAGATTAATTATACCAACTCGCATTGTATAATTACAAGCTGGAGTTACAACAACACCAGCCAAGAAGATCTTCGTCAAGCCTCCAAGTTTGGCGAAAAATTCATGAACAATAGCATGGAAGTATCCAATGCTACACGCCAACACTTCTGCCGACATGCAGAACAACTTTTTGAAGAACATCTTTGTCACTTTTGCGAAAGCAAAGATTCGGAGACAATGGAGGGACCCCCCTCTGAAGATGACAAATCATCATCATCTTAAAGAAAGATGCTTCACGTGTCAAATGGCCCCAGCCACTCAAAATAATAATGCGCTTCTTCATTATTAGAAGCTTTCTAGCTGTCCACAATAATGTAATCTTTTGTGGATAAAAACGTCATGCCTGACATATTAGGCAAGGATCAGACCCTCTCAATGTATCTATAAATTGAGAGTTATGTTTTGTTTGAAGGGATCGGAAGAACGAGTGCATGAAAAAACACTCTCTATCTAGTAAATTTTCAGTTCAATGTCTAGTGAGTAATTCCTCCCTTAGAAGGGGAAAAATGTAAAATATTGTAAGAGTCTTCCCTTTTTGGGAACTCTGTTATCAATAAATCTTTGTTTTGTTATTTTTGAGTGTTCATACAATTTAGAGTGATGAAACTTGTAAGTGACAGAGTGTCAGGTCGACGATGATTAACAGTACCACAGGCACCATGCCAACAGGGAAAGCAACCACACAGACCAAAGAACGACACAGGCTGGCTTGAATAGTTTCTATCTATGTAAGTATAACACTCACTACATCACAATTATACATTTATTGATACAAGAGTCTTCTTTTCACAATTTTTATATTTATTCCCTTCTTTGTTAAAACATAAATTCCGTACACATCCACACACCCCAACTGGTATCAAGAAAAGCTAACACTCTCAATGTATCTATACATTTATTTCTAATAAAGACTTCACCATTAATAAGAAGGTTGACATAGCAAGAGTTTCAATGACTAAACTCCAATTACATGATATTAGTCTTCTCGACAAATACACATGTATGTATGAATCATATTTGTATGATATTCCACAGAGAAGCGAATATGCGCAATGGATATCTGCTTATCTCATGAAAATTCCAATTATTGGAGAAACCTGTACAGACAGATGGAAAAAAGAAGCTACTGGAGAAATCCAGCAAACCAGTCTTTCTTACGCAACAAAAATTGCAAAAGAAGAAATTGATAGAATCTGTCAAGACAGATATAAACAACAAAAGCTTAAAACAATAAGCAAAGATTGTTGTAGCATTCTCTCTGATTTCAAAAACTTTGATATTGGAAAGAAAAATTATACTAAGAAAAAGCATAAAAACAAAAAGAAATACAAATCTTTTTGGAAAAAGAAAAGAAAAAAATTTTCACCAGGAAAATACTTCAAGAAACCATCAAAAGAAACACCTAAGAAAACTACTTCTTGTCCGCAAGGAAAGAAAAAGTGTAGGTGTTGGATCTGCAATGAAGAAGGACACTACGCAAACGAATGTCCAAATAGAAAAAAATACCCTGACAAAGTCAAGGTTTTACAAACCGCTAACAATGGAGGCTATGAAGCTCTTGAAGAAGAGTATGATGGTACACAACATGTTTTTATATATCATGTTGAAACAGAATCTTCATCAGACACTGAAGAATACGAATCAACAACGGATGACTCAGACTAGTCCCATACATACCTCGCTTTTCAGGGAGGAGGAGATTAACCATTTTTGCGTAAACCTCCAGAAGATTGATGATTCCCTTATCATGAATCTTACTAATCCAAACTCTATTTATGTTTCTGCCTTCCTTAACTTTAAAGGATATAAAAAATTTAGAGTACATTGTTTTGTAGACACAGGTGCATCTTTATGTCTTGCAAGCAAATTCGTCATTCCGGATGAACTCTGGGAAAACGCTCCCAAAGAAATTAGTGCCACTATTGCAAATGGTGAAACCATAAAAATTAATAAAGTTTGTAGAAATATTAATCTCGAACTTTCAGGAGAACATTTCAATGTTCCCACTATTTACCAACAAAATTCAGGAATTGATATCATAATTGGTAACAACTTCTGTCAAGTCTATGGACCATTCATACAATGGATAGATAGAATTGCCTTTCATCTTAATAATGATATGGTAATTATAAAAAAGGTTACAGAGGCCTATAGCAAAGGAAAACCAGGTTTTCTTGAAACTCAAGAAAAAGGTTCTAAAGAAAAACAAATTCCAGGTACTAATATAACTCATGAAGAGATTAATAAAGAAAGGATTATTTCTATTCAAACTACCAGGTTCAAACAGATTGAAGATCTTCTTGAAAAAGTTTGTTCTGAAAATCCTATTGATCCAAATAAAACCAAAGGATGGATGAAAGCTTCAATCAAGCTTATTGATCCCAAAACGGTTATTAGAGAAAAACCTATGGTTTACTCTCTACAAGATAGAGAAGAATTTTCCAAACAAATCAAAGAATTACTTGATATGAGACTAATTATAGAATCAAAATCCCCTCATATGTCTCCTGCCTTTCTTGTCAATAAAGAAGCAGAGAAAAGAAGAGGAAAGAAGCGAATGGTTGTTAACTACAAAGCAATTAATGATGCAACTATTGGAGACTCACATAATCTCCCCAATATGCACGAACTCTTGACTCTTCTACGAGGAAAAAACATTTATTCAAGTTTCGACTGCAAGTCAGGTTTCTGGCAAGTTCTACTTGATGAAGAATCGCAGCTTCTCACTGCCTTCACATGTCCTGATGGACTCTTTCAATGGAAAGTACTACCCTTTGGGCTTAAACAAGCTCCTAGTATTTTTCAAAGACACATGCAGAATGCTCTTCGAGGCCTTGAAGGTTTCTGCACTGTATACGTTGATGACATCATGATCTTCAGCAAAAATGAACAAGAACACTATGTTCATGTCACACAGGTTCTCAGAACTATTTTAAAACATGGTATAATACTTTCAAAAAAGAAAGCTCATCTTTTCAAAACAAAAATCAATTTTTTAGGTTTAGAAATAAATGAAGGTACCCATTGTCCTCAAAAGCATATTCTTGAACATTTACATGACTTTCCAAATGTTTTAGAAGACAAAAAGCAACTACAAAGATTTCTTGGTGTTTTAACTTATGCTGAAACATATATTGAAAAACTTGCAGCCATGAGAAAACCTTTACAGGCAAAATTAAAAAAAGATGTCATTTGGAATTGGTCAAATGCTGATACAGACTACATCAAAAAGATAAAGAAAGTTTTAATCAATTTTCCAAAACTTTATCTTCCAAACATTGAAGACAGTTTAATTATTGAAACTGATGCTTCTGATGAATTTTGGGGAGGTGTTTTAAAAGCTAAAAACCCCAAAAACGAAGAACAAATTTGCAGGTACACCTCTGGCAGTTTCAAAGCAGCTGAGAAAAACTACCATAGCAATGAAAAAGAATTACTCGCTGTAAAAAGAGTTATTACAAAATTCTCTGTATATTTAACACCAGTAAATTTCCTGGTTCGTACAGATAATAAAAATTTTACTTATTTCCTCCGAACTAAGATTGCAGGAGATAACAAATTAGGCCGGCTAATACGTTGGCAAGAGTGGTTTTCACGATATACTTTCACTGTTGAACATCTCGCAGGAAACAAAAACGTACTGGCAGACTGCCTCACCCGTGACTTCAGGTATACCTTACATCATCCATGATCTCACTCGCTCCTCTCGAGCCCTATAAAAGGATATGATCCTCATGACATATTTCCTCACAAAAACTTCACCTACAAAAAAGAGAGGGGGAGATTAGAGAAAAAAGTAAACAAAATTTGAGTTTACAAAAATGGAAGACCTCAACACTTTGAGGATGAAGAAACAAATGCTCCTCATAGAGCTATCTGCAATTGAGCAGAAAATCAACTTGTATGAACAAGTAACAACGGTCACCAATGTACCGGAAAGCGAAAGCTCAAAAACAAAGGCTATTCCAGTGCAAACGGCACCTGGTAAAGAATCAACAAATCCGTTGAAAGCTGATGCTTTGCTAAAAAGCATAATAAAGGAGACAGCTACTCCTCTTCCTGATGGAAAAACTAGCTTGTTGGTTGATACCAATCCTTGTACTGAAGGAATCAGTAAAATGACAACCTTGTCACCCATTAACAAATCTGTGCAGGAGTTTACACCAGATTACAAAAAAGCTCTTAACAAAGAAGCTGAAAGATTTTATGTAATCTACAAAGGACCTCATGCCGGTGTTCATACTGACTGGGGAATTACAGAAACATTCTGTAAAGTTGATAAAGTTACTTGCAAAAAATTCAGAAATGAAGCATCTGCAAGATTAAGCCTTGCCACTTATCAAGACGATACAAGCAAGACTAACCAACCACTTCTTCGACCAAAAATTCATAAAGTCAAAGAAGCTCACAGAGACCAAAGGTTTGACGTTCCAAATGACGTTCAACAAATGGTTAACTATCCTGAAATCTCTTTCGAAGACTTCAGAACAATCTGGAAGAAAGCAAGAGCTGCATGCCCAGAAGACCTTGTTCATGAAAAGTTTTTCACTACGGACAAGAAAACAAAAAGTCTGTTCAACTTCCTCGAAGGATCAGATGCAAAATTAGTCTACCAAGCCTTTCAAGCTGGACTAATCGACAATATCTACCCAAGTTGCAACCTTCAAGAACTCATTTTCTTCCCAAGCAACATGGTAGAATCCATTAAAAACTTTCGAAAGAAAGTACTTAAAGCAAAAGATAATCCGATCTACATCAGATGCATCTCTTCACTCCCAGAATGGATTCAAGAATCAACTCTTTCTCCATACCACTTTCTGGAAATTGGTCTTTCTAAAGCCAATAGAGATATTGAACAATCTCAACCAATGGAAGACAAAGATCTACCTTTTACAGAGATTCTTCATCCCAATCGCATCAATGGTTTAAGAAGAATATCAGAAAAAATCATCGAGATTATCTCTGGTTCAAAAAAGAAGATTAATTATACCAACTCGCATTGTATAATTACAAGCTGGAGTTACAACAACACCAGCCAAGAAGATCTTCATCAAGCCTCCAAGTTTGGCGAAAAATTCATGAACAATAGCATGGAAGTATCCAATGCTACACGCCAACACTTCTGCCGACATGCAGAACAACTTTTTGAAGAACATCTTTGTCACTTTTGCGAAAGCAAAGATTCGGAGACAATGGAGGGACCCCCCTCTGAAGATGACAAATCATCATCATCTTAAAGAAAGATGCTTCACGTGTCAAATGGCCCCAGCCACTCAAAATAATAATGCGCTTCTTCATTATTAGAAGCTTTCTAGCTGTCCACAATAATGTAATCTTTTGTGGATAAAAACGTCATGCCTGACATATTAGGCAAGGATCAGACCCTCTCAATGTATCTATAAATTGAGAGTTATGTTTTGTTTGAAGGAATCGCAAGAACGAGTGCAAGAAAAAACACTCTCTATCTAGTAAATTTTCAGTTCAATGTCTAGTGAGTAATTCCTCCCTTAGAAGGGGAAAAATGTAAAATATTGTAAGAGTCTTCCCTTTTTGGGAACTCTGTTATCAATAAATCTTTGTTTTGTTATTTTTGAGTGTTCATACAATTTAGAGTGATGAAACTTGTAAGTGACAGAGTGTCAGGTCGACGATGATTAACAGTACCACAGGCACCATGCCAACAGGGAAAGCAACCACACAGACCAAAGAACGACACAGGCTGGCTTGAATAGTTTCTATCTATGTAAGTATAACACTCACTACATCACAATTATACATTTATTGATACAAGAGTCTTCTTTTCACAATTTTTATATTTATTCCCTTCTTTGTTAAAACATAAATTCCGTACACATCCACACACCCCAACTGGTATCAGAGCCTTGATAAATATGGCATTACATTATAATAAAACACTTTACAGAGTAAAGTTTGAACATATTCATAATAAAGAGATTGAAAACTCTCAACATAAAAAAATACTTTTTAATAATAAAAAAGACTTGGTGCATATAGATTTCAGAATTCTACAAGCACAAAATAAACATACTCATGAATATATACCAAACTTGGTTAATATACGTATGTATCTCCTGCATAAGCAAAAAGTACATCAAGAACATCTTGATAGAAATAAAAAATTAGTTTCAAAACTCAGAAAGTTTATTTTAACTTGTTAGCTTTTCTTAAAATGAATAATGAAATTTTCAACAACACTGAAGAAAATAATTCAGAAGAAAAACAAATCTTAACTTATGTTGAAGATGAAGACGGCTTTCATGCAAATCTTTTAATAAAACAAGACCTTCTCTCTCGAGTTAAGAAAATTGATTTAAAAATAAAGAAAGAAAACATTTTCAAAAATGTTCCTTCTAAACTTAGTATTCTAAATCCCCTTAAAAGGAAAAATGAAATCTTCTACTTTGTTAGTACTAAAGAAATGTCCGTAGACATAAAAGATACAATAGGAGCTGTCTTTCTACCCCTTTTAACTAAGGAACAAATACATAATAACTTAAAAAGTATTCCAGTTGAGATTAGATCAAAAATTAGAATGGTCCATATCGGAGCTGTAAAAATTTTGTTAAAATCCCAATTCCAAGCAGGAATAAATTCTCCCATAAAAATGGCCTTAATTGACAACAGAATTACTGACAGACAGGACTGCATCTTAGGTGCTGCAAAGGGAAACCTTGCTTACCAAAAGTTTATGTTTTCAGTCTATCCAAAGTTTGCTCTGGATTTAAAATCTGCAAATATAGATAAAACCTTATCTTTTATACATCACTTTGAAAGAAGTGACCTAATGAGTCCAGGTGATAAACCTTTCACCATAACATATCTCATAGGATATGCCCTGACCAACAGTCACCATAGCATAGACTATAAGAAAGACGAGTACATCGAACTTGATGATGTCTTTTCAGAAATAGGCCATGTCAAAGATAAACAATTCTGCGACATAAATCCTCAAGAAAACTCTTGGGTTTTAAATATAGCTAGAAATAAAAAAGCTCTAGGAGAAACTCTTAGACCAAGAATTTCTATGGATTCACTCCACATAGGAGAAAGCTCGGAGAGAAAAGATAATAACTTAATAAGAAACATGTCTTTAAAAATTGATAGTCTACGCCAGAATATCAAACAAATCACTGACATTATAAATGAATAATAAAATTGATTTTCCTCATTTCTATAAAAAAGGTAAAACAGTCAAAATTAAAACTCTTGACGATAATACTGAAAAGAAAGAATACGTTTTCTCTACTTCTGGTAAAGCTGGTGTTCAAACAATCGTAAATCATTGCAATAATCTCAACCAAATCATTGCAAGATGTCTTTTAAAAACTTCAAAAATAAGCCATTATCTTGGTATTTCAAAAGATATTTCTACAGATATTTCAAAAAATAAAATACCTTTTAACCAATTTAAAAACGATTTAGCCTTTATGGTTAAAAACAATCTTGATAAAAAAGATTTTGAAAAATTCTTCGAAGTTATTGAAAGACAAAATAAATTAACTATCAAGTTAACCCAGTCTATTGACAAACATTCTATTCTTTTAGAAAACTCTTTAAAAAATAACCAATTTGTTGAAGAAGTCGCCAAAAAGGCAAATATTGAGGGCACTCTTAAGGAAACCAACATTAAGATCACTAATATACATGATCAGTTAAAACAACTAATAGGATGACCTCGATACCCGAGCTCAATAGATCAATCACCTCGATACCCGAGCTCAATAGATCAATCAATCTCCTTAATGAAAAAATAGATGGGCTGATTATAAACTTGGACTTAACATTCAATAAATACGTAACCATTACCCAGTTGGAAGTAGCATCTGCAAAAATTATTGCAGACATTACTAAAGAGTTATCTGAAAAGATTGACTCTTGCCCATGTAATAAAGACATACTTGAGCACATCAAGAATATCTCCATCATAGAACAAAAAACCAAGCCTGGAAAATATTCAGGTCTTAAGAAATACTCACCTCCCAATCCTAGTGTTGGAAACCCTGACTTAGGAAGCTCAAAAGATTCCCAGAAAATTAACATTTTCAA
This sequence comes from Lactuca serriola, assembly GCF_051521515.1. NCBI lineage: Eukaryota > Viridiplantae > Streptophyta > Magnoliopsida > Asterales > Asteraceae > Lactuca > Lactuca serriola. Next base: position 204,983 of record NW_027629676.1, read on the forward strand.
GAAAGAATAAAAATGAAAGAAACAATCTCTGAACGTCTCGAGAAATATTTCTTTAACCTTCAATATGAAGATTATGATAAAACTGACCAAAAGCTTATTCAGCTTTTATCTTTAGAAACTGAAGAATGTGAAGAATTGTATCAAAAAGAACCCAAACTTTTTGATCAATATTTTAGAATGACTAAAATAAATGAACCCGACACTGAATCAGAACAAGAAGATAATTTTAAAACAAATACAAAGACTGTTAAGTTCGAATATTCAGATATGGAAGATGATGAAGCAGAATCTTCTTATACAGCCACAAGAAGAGGCAATAAAAAGAAATACGAGTTCAAAATGCCTGTCCACAATGGAATTCCAAATAGTGGCCAAGGACCCAATACGATCAATGTACTCAATATTGATTGTATCCAAGATTTAAAACTCAGAGAAAGAGTTGTAGAAAAATGGGTTACTGAGATTTCACTAATCTTACAAACAAATCCAGATGAATTTGAAAAAGCAAAAAATGTTCTACTACTTTTAGAACACAAAACTGATGGAATCGTACAGAAATTCCTAAGAAACAATAATTGGAATGAAGAACTGCATGGCTCAGATCTTTTTGATAATCTCATAAATGTCATATACACTACTTTCTTAGGTCTTGATTATATTTCTAATAAAGACTTCACCATTAATAAGAAGGTTGACATAGCAAGAGTTTCAATGACTAAACTCCAATTACATGATATTAGTCTTCTCGACAAATACACATGTATGTATGAATCATATTTGTATGATATTCCACAGAGAAGCGAATATGCGCAATGGATATCTGCTTATCTCATGAAAATTCCAATTATTGGAGAAACCTGTACAGACAGATGGAAAAAAGAAGCTACTGGAGAAATCCAGCAAACCAGTCTTTCTTACGCAACAAAAATTGCAAAAGAAGAAATTGATAGAATCTGTCAAGACAGATATAAACAACAAAAGCTTAAAACAATAAGCAAAGATTGTTGTAGCATTCTCTCTGATTTCAAAAACTTTGATATTGGAAAGAAAAATTATACTAAGAAAAAGCATAAAAACAAAAAGAAATACAAATCTTTTTGGAAAAAGAAAAGAAAAAAATTTTCACCAGGAAAATACTTCAAGAAACCATCAAAAGAAACACCTAAGAAAACTACTTCTTGTCCGCAAGGAAAGAAAAAGTGTAGGTGTTGGATCTGCAATGAAGAAGGACACTACGCAAACGAATGTCCAAATAGAAAAAAATACCCTGACAAAGTCAAGGTTTTACAAACCGCTAACAATGGAGGCTATGAAGCTCTTGAAGAAGAGTATGATGGTACGCAACATGTTTTTATATATCATGTTGAAACAGAATCTTCATCAGACACTGAAGAATACGAATCAACAACGGATGACTCAGACTAGTCCCATACATACCTCGCTTTTCAGGGAGGAGGAGATTAACCATTTTTGCGTAAACCTCCAGAAGATTGATGATTCCCTTATCATGAATCTTACTAATCCAAACTCTATTTATGTTTCTGCCTTCCTTAACTTTAAAGGATATAAAAAATTTAGAGTACATTGTTTTGTAGACACAGGTGCATCTTTATGTCTTGCAAGCAAATTCGTCATTCCGGATGAACTCTGGGAAAACGCTCCCAAAGAAATTAGTGCCACTATTGCAAATGGTGAAACCATAAAAATTAATAAAGTTTGTAGAAATATTAATCTCGAACTTTCAGGAGAACATTTCAATGTTCCCACTATTTACCAACAAAATTCAGGAATTGATATCATAATTGGTAACAACTTCTGTCAAGTCTATGGACCATTCATACAATGGATAGATAGAATTGCCTTTCATCTTAATAATGATATGGTAATTATAAAAAAGGTTACAGAGGCCTATAGCAAAGGAAAACCAGGTTTTCTTGAAACTCAAGAAAAAGGTTCTAAAGAAAAACAAATTCCAGGTACTAATATAACTCATGAAGAGATTAATAAAGAAAGGATTATTTCTATTCAAACTACCAGGTTCAAACAGATTGAAGATCTTCTTGAAAAAGTTTGTTCTGAAAATCCTATTGATCCAAATAAAACCAAAGGATGGATGAAAGCTTCAATCAAGCTTATTGATCCCAAAACGGTTATTAGAGAAAAACCTATGGTTTACTCTCTACAAGATAGAGAAGAATTTTCCAAACAAATCAAAGAATTACTTGATATGAGACTAATTATAGAATCAAAATCCCCTCATATGTCTCCTGCCTTTCTTGTCAATAAAGAAGCAGAGAAAAGAAGAGGAAAGAAGCGAATGGTTGTTAACTACAAAGCAATTAATGATGCAACTATTGGAGACTCACATAATCTCCCCAATATGCACGAACTCTTGACTCTTCTACGAGGAAAAAACATTTATTCAAGTTTCGACTGCAAGTCAGGTTTCTGGCAAGTTCTACTTGATGAAGAATCGCAGCTTCTCACTGCCTTCACATGTCCTGATGGACTCTTTCAATGGAAAGTACTACCCTTTGGGCTTAAACAAGCTCCTAGTATTTTTCAAAGACACATGCAGAATGCTCTTCGAGGCCTTGAAGGTTTCTGCACTGTATACGTTGATGACATCATGATCTTCAGCAAAAATGAACAAGAACACTATGTTCATGTCACACAGGTTCTCAGAACTATTTTAAAACATGGTATAATACTTTCAAAAAAGAAAGCTCATCTTTTCAAAACAAAAATCAATTTTTTAGGTTTAGAAATAAATGAAGGTACCCATTGTCCTCAAAAGCATATTCTTGAACATTTACATGACTTTCCAAATGTTTTAGAAGACAAAAAGCAACTACAAAGATTTCTTGGTGTTTTAACTTATGCTGAAACATATATTGAAAAACTTGCAGCCATGAGAAAACCTTTACAGGCAAAATTAAAAAAAGATGTCATTTGGAATTGGTCAAATGCTGATACAGACTACATCAAAAAGATAAAGAAAGTTTTAATCAATTTTCCAAAACTTTATCTTCCAAACATTGAAGACAGTTTAATTATTGAAACTGATGCTTCTGATGAATTTTGGGGAGGTGTTTTAAAAGCTAAAAACCCCAAAAACGAAGAACAAATTTGCAGGTACACCTCTGGCAGTTTCAAAGCAGCTGAGAAAAACTACCATAGCAATGAAAAAGAATTACTCGCTGTAAAAAGAGTTATTACAAAATTCTCTGTATATTTAACACCAGTAAATTTCCTGGTTCGTACAGATAATAAAAATTTTACTTATTTCCTCCGAACTAAGATTGCAGGAGATAACAAATTAGGCCGGCTAATACGTTGGCAAGAGTGGTTTTCACGATATACTTTCACTGTTGAACATCTCGCAGGAAACAAAAACGTACTGGCAGACTGCCTCACCCGTGACTTCAGGTATACCTTACATCATCCATGATCTCACTCGCTCCTCTCGAGCCCTATAAAAGGATATGATCCTCATGACATATTTCCTCACAAAAACTTCACCTACAAAAAAGAGAGGGGGAGATTAGAGAAAAAAGTAAACAAAATTTGAGTTTACAAAAATGGAAGACCTCAACACTTTGAGGATGAAGAAACAAATGCTCCTCATAGAGCTATCTGCAATTGAGCAGAAAATCAACTTGTATGAACAAGTAACAACGGTCACCAATGTACCGGAAAGCGAAAGCTCAAAAACAAAGGCTATTCCAGTGCAAACGGCACCTGGTAAAGAATCAACAAATCCGTTGAAAGCTGATGCTTTGCTAAAAAGCATAATAAAGGAGACAGCTACTCCTCTTCCTGATGGAAAAACTAGCTTGTTGGTTGATACCAATCCTTGTACTGAAGGAATCAGTAAAATGACAACCTTGTCACCCATTAACAAATCTGTGCAGGAGTTTACACCAGATTACAAAAAAGCTCTTAACAAAGAAGCTGAAAGATTTTATGTAATCTACAAAGGACCTCATGCCGGTGTTCATACTGACTGGGGAATTACAGAAACATTCTGTAAAGTTGATAAAGTTACTTGCAAAAAATTCAGAAATGAAGCATCTGCAAGATTAAGCCTTGCCACTTATCAAGACGATACAAGCAAGACTAACCAACCACTTCTTCGACCAAAAATTCATAAAGTCAAAGAAGCTCACAGAGACCAAAGGTTTGACGTTCCAAATGACGTTCAACAAATGGTTAACTATCCTGAAATCTCTTTCGAAGACTTCAGAACAATCTGGAAGAAAGCAAGAGCTGCATGCCCAGAAGACCTTGTTCATGAAAAGTTTTTCACTACGGACAAGAAAACAAAAAGTCTGTTCAACTTCCTCGAAGGATCAGATGCAAAATTAGTCTACCAAGCCTTTCAAGCTGGACTAATCGACAATATCTACCCAAGTTGCAACCTTCAAGAACTCATTTTCTTCCCAAGCAACATGGTAGAATCCATTAAAAACTTTCGAAAGAAAGTACTTAAAGCAAAAGATAATCCGATCTACATCAGATGCATCTCTTCACTCCCAGAATGGATTCAAGAATCAACTCTTTCTCCATACCACTTTCTGGAAATTGGTCTTTCTAAAGCCAATAGAGATATTGAACAATCTCAACCAATGGAAGACAAAGATCTACCTTTTACAGAGATTCTTCATCCCAATCGCATCAATGGTTTAAGAAGAATATCAGAAAAAATCATCGAGATTATCTCTGGTTCAAAAAAGAAGATTAATTATACCAACTCGCATTGTATAATTACAAGCTGGAGTTACAACAACACCAGCCAAGAAGATCTTCGTCAAGCCTCCAAGTTTGGCGAAAAATTCATGAACAATAGCATGGAAGTATCCAATGCTACACGCCAACACTTCTGCCGACATGCAGAACAACTTTTTGAAGAACATCTTTGTCACTTTTGCGAAAGCAAAGATTCGGAGACAATGGAGGGACCCCCCTCTGAAGATGACAAATCATCATCATCTTAAAGAAAGATGCTTCACGTGTCAAATGGCCCCAGCCACTCAAAATAATAATGCGCTTCTTCATTATTAGAAGCTTTCTAGCTGTCCACAATAATGTAATCTTTTGTGGATAAAAACGTCATGCCTGACATATTAGGCAAGGATCAGACCCTCTCAATGTATCTATAAATTGAGAGTTATGTTTTGTTTGAAGGAATCGCAAGAACGAGTGCAAGAAAAAACACTCTCTATCTAGTAAATTTTCAGTTCAATGTCTAGTGAGTAATTCCTCCCTTAGAAGGGGAAAAATGTAAAATATTGTAAGAGTCTTCCCTTTTTGGGAACTCTGTTATCAATAAATCTTTGTTTTGTTATTTTTGAGTGTTCATACAATTTAGAGTGATGAAACTTGTAAGTGACAGAGTGTCAGGTCGACGATGATTAACAGTACCACAGGCACCATGCCAACAGGGAAAGCAACCACACAGACCAAAGAACGACACAGGCTGGCTTGAATAGTTTCTATCTATGTAAGTATAACACTCACTACATCACAATTATACATTTATTGATACAAGAGTCTTCTTTTCACAATTTTTATATTTATTCCCTTCTTTGTTAAAACATAAATTCCGTACACATCCACACACCCCAACTGGTATCAGAGCCTTGATAAATATGGCATTACATTATAATAAAACACTTTACAGAGTAAAGTTTGAACATATTCATAATAAAGAGATTGAAATCTCTCAACATAAAAAAATACTTTTTAATAATAAAAAAGACTTGGTGCATATAGATTTCAGAATTCTACAAGCACAAAATAAACATACTCATGAATATATACCAAACTTGGTTAATATACGTATGTATCTCCTGCATAAGCAAAAAGTACATCAAGAACATCTTGATAGAAATAAAAAATTAGTTTCAAAACTCAGAAAGTTTATTTTAACTTGTTAGCTTTTCTTAAAATGAATAATGAAATTTTCAACAACACTGAAGAAAATAATTCAGAAGAAAAACAAATCTTAACTTATGTTGAAGATGAAGACGGCTTTCATGCAAATCTTTTAATAAAACAAGACCTTCTCTCTCGAGTTAAGAAAATTGATTTAAAAATAAAGAAAGAAAACATTTTCAAAAATGTTCCTTCTAAACTTAGTATTCTAAATCCCCTTAAAAGGAAAAATGAAATCTTCTACTTTGTTAGTACTAAAGAAATGTCCGTAGACATAAAAGATACAATAGGAGCTGTCTTTCTACCCCTTTTAACTAAGGAACAAATACATAATAACTTAAAAAGTATTCCAGTTGAGATTAGATCAAAAATTAGAATGGTCCATATCGGAGCTGTAAAAATTTTGTTAAAATCCCAATTCCAAGCAGGAATAAATTCTCCCATAAAAATGGCCTTAATTGACAACAGAATTACTGACAGACAGGACTGCATCTTAGGTGCTGCAAAGGGAAACCTTGCTTACCAAAAGTTTATGTTTTCAGTCTATCCAAAGTTTGCTCTGGATTTAAAATCTGCAAATATAGATAAAACCTTATCTTTTATACATCACTTTGAAAGAAGTGACCTAATGAGTCCAGGTGATAAACCTTTCACCATAACATATCTCATAGGATATGCCCTGACCAACAGTCACCATAGCATAGACTATAAGAAAGACGAGTACATCGAACTTGATGATGTCTTTTCAGAAATAGGCCATGTCAAAGATAAACAATTCTGCGACATAAATCCTCAAGAAAACTCTTGGGTTTTAAATATAGCTAGAAATAAAAAAGCTCTAGGAGAAACTCTTAGACCAAGAATTTCTATGGATTCACTCCACATAGGAGAAAGCTCGGAGAGAAAAGATAATAACTTAATAAGAAACATGTCTTTAAAAATTGATAGTCTACGCCAGAATATCAAACAAATCACTGACATTATAAATGAATAATAAAATTGATTTTCCTCATTTCTATAAAAAAGGTAAAACAGTCAAAATTAAAACTCTTGACGATAATACTGAAAAGAAAGAATACGTTTTCTCTACTTCTGGTAAAGCTGGTGTTCAAACAATCGTAAATCATTGCAATAATCTCAACCAAATCATTGCAAGATGTCTTTTAAAAACTTCAAAAATAAGCCATTATCTTGGTATTTCAAAAGATATTTCTACAGATATTTCAAAAAATAAAATACCTTTTAACCAATTTAAAAACGATTTAGCCTTTATGGTTAAAAACAATCTTGATAAAAAAGATTTTGAAAAATTCTTCGAAGTTATTGAAAGACAAAATAAATTAACTATCAAGTTAACCCAGTCTATTGACAAACATTCTATTCTTTTAGAAAACTCTTTAAAAAATAACCAATTTGTTGAAGAAGTCGCCAAAAAGGCAAATATTGAGGGCACTCTTAAGGAAACCAACATTAAGATCACTAATATACATGATCAGTTAAAACAACTAATAGGATGACCTCGATACCCGAGCTCAATAGATCAATCACCTCGATACCCGAGCTCAATAGATCAATCAATCTCCTTAATGAAAAAATAGATGGGCTGATTATAAACTTGGACTTAACATTCAATAAATACGTAACCATTACCCAGTTGGAAGTAGCATCTGCAAAAATTATTGCAGACATTACTAAAGAGTTATCTGAAAAGATTGACTCTTGCCCATGTAATAAAGACATACTTGAGCACATCAAGAATATCTCCATCATAGAACAAAAAACCAAGCCTGGAAAATATTCAGGTCTTAAGAAATACTCACCTCCCAATCCTAGTGTTGGAAACCCTGACTTAGGAAGCTCAAAAGATTCCCAGAAAATTAACATTTTCAAGAAAGAATAAAAATGAAAGAAACAATCTCTGAACGTCTCGAGAAATATTTCTTTAACCTTCAATATGAAGATTATGATAAAACTGACCAAAAGCTTATTCAGCTTTTATCTTTAGAAACTGAAGAATGTGAAGAATTGTATCAAAAAGAACCCAAACTTTTTGATCAATATTTTAGAATGACTAAAATAAATGAACCCGACACTGAATCAGAACAAGAAGATAATTTTAAAACAAATACAAAGACTGTTAAGTTCGAATATTCAGATATGGAAGATGATGAAGCAGAATCTTCTTATACAGCCACAAGAAGAGGCAATAAAAAGAAATACGAGTTCAAAATGCCTGTCCACAATGGAATTCCAAATAGTGGCCAAGGACCCAATACGATCAATGTACTCAATATTGATTGTATCCAAGATTTAAAACTCAGAGAAAGAGTTGTAGAAAAATGGGTTACTGAGATTTCACTAATCTTACAAACAAATCCAGATGAATTTGAAAAAGCAAAAAATGTTCTACTACTTTTAGAACACAAAACTGATGGAATCGTACAGAAATTCCTAAGAAACAATAATTGGAATGAAGAACTGCATGGCTCAGATCTTTTTGATAATCTCATAAATGTCATATACACTACTTTCTTAGGTCTTGATTATATTTCTAATAAAGACTTCACCATTAATAAGAAGGTTGACATAGCAAGAGTTTCAATGACTAAACTCCAATTACATGATATTAGTCTTCTCGACAAATACACATGTATGTATGAATCATATTTGTATGATATTCCACAGAGAAGCGAATATGCGCAATGGATATCTGCTTATCTCATGAAAATTCCAATTATTGGAGAAACCTGTACAGACAGATGGAAAAAAGAAGCTACTGGAGAAATCCAGCAAACCAGTCTTTCTTACGCAACAAAAATTGCAAAAGAAGAAATTGATAGAATCTGTCAAGACAGATATAAACAACAAAAGCTTAAAACAATAAGCAAAGATTGTTGTAGCATTCTCTCTGATTTCAAAAACTTTGATATTGGAAAGAAAAATTATACTAAGAAAAAGCATAAAAACAAAAAGAAATACAAATCTTTTTGGAAAAAGAAAAGAAAAAAATTTTCACCAGGAAAATACTTCAAGAAACCATCAAAAGAAACACCTAAGAAAACTACTTCTTGTCCGCAAGGAAAGAAAAAGTGTAGGTGTTGGATCTGCAATGAAGAAGGACACTACGCAAACGAATGTCCAAATAGAAAAAAATACCCTGACAAAGTCAAGGTTTTACAAACCGCTAACAATGGAGGCTATGAAGCTCTTGAAGAAGAGTATGATGGTACGCAACATGTTTTTATATATCATGTTGAAACAGAATCTTCATCAGACACTGAAGAATACGAATCAACAACGGATGACTCAGACTAGTCCCATACATACCTCGCTTTTCAGGGAGGAGGAGATTAACCATTTTTGCGTAAACCTCCAGAAGATTGATGATTCCCTTATCATGAATCTTACTAATCCAAACTCTATTTATGTTTCTGCCTTCCTTAACTTTAAAGGATATAAAAAATTTAGAGTACATTGTTTTGTAGACACAGGTGCATCTTTATGTCTTGCAAGCAAATTCGTCATTCCGGATGAACTCTGGGAAAACGCTCCCAAAGAAATTAGTGCCACTATTGCAAATGGTGAAACCATAAAAATTAATAAAGTTTGTAGAAATATTAATCTCGAACTTTCAGGAGAACATTTCAATGTTCCCACTATTTACCAACAAAATTCAGGAATTGATATCATAATTGGTAACAACTTCTGTCAAGTCTATGGACCATTCATACAATGGATAGATAGAATTGCCTTTCATCTTAATAATGATATGGTAATTATAAAAAAGGTTACAGAGGCCTATAGCAAAGGAAAACCAGGTTTTCTTGAAACTCAAGAAAAAGGTTCTAAAGAAAAACAAATTCCAGGTACTAATATAACTCATGAAGAGATTAATAAAGAAAGGATTATTTCTATTCAAACTACCAGGTTCAAACAGATTGAAGATCTTCTTGAAAAAGTTTGTTCTGAAAATCCTATTGATCCAAATAAAACCAAAGGATGGATGAAAGCTTCAATCAAGCTTATTGATCCCAAAACGGTTATTAGAGAAAAACCTATGGTTTACTCTCTACAAGATAGAGAAGAATTTTCCAAACAAATCAAAGAATTACTTGATATGAGACTAATTATAGAATCAAAATCCCCTCATATGTCTCCTGCCTTTCTTGTCAATAAAGAAGCAGAGAAAAGAAGAGGAAAGAAGCGAATGGTTGTTAACTACAAAGCAATTAATGATGCAACTATTGGAGACTCACATAATCTCCCCAATATGCACGAACTCTTGACTCTTCTACGAGGAAAAAACATTTATTCAAGTTTCGACTGCAAGTCAGGTTTCTGGCAAGTTCTACTTGATGAAGAATCGCAGCTTCTCACTGCCTTCACATGTCCTGATGGACTCTTTCAATGGAAAGTACTACCCTTTGGGCTTAAACAAGCTCCTAGTATTTTTCAAAGACACATGCAGAATGCTCTTCGAGGCCTTGAAGGTTTCTGCACTGTATACGTTGATGACATCATGATCTTCAGCAAAAATGAACAAGAACACTATGTTCATGTCACACAGGTTCTCAGAACTATTTTAAAACATGGTATAATACTTTCAAAAAAGAAAGCTCATCTTTTCAAAACAAAAATCAATTTTTTAGGTTTAGAAATAAATGAAGGTACCCATTGTCCTCAAAAGCATATTCTTGAACATTTACATGACTTTCCAAATGTTTTAGAAGACAAAAAGCAACTACAAAGATTTCTTGGTGTTTTAACTTATGCTGAAACATATATTGAAAAACTTGCAGCCATGAGAAAACCTTTACAGGCAAAATTAAAAAAAGATGTCATTTGGAATTGGTCAAATGCTGATACAGACTACATCAAAAAGATAAAGAAAGTTTTAATCAATTTTCCAAAACTTTATCTTCCAAACATTGAAGACAGTTTAATTATTGAAACTGATGCTTCTGATGAATTTTGGGGAGGTGTTTTAAAAGCTAAAAACCCCAAAAACGAAGAACAAATTTGCAGGTACACCTCTGGCAGTTTCAAAGCAGCTGAGAAAAACTACCATAGCAATGAAAAAGAATTACTCGCTGTAAAAAGAGTTATTACAAAATTCTCTGTATATTTAACACCAGTAAATTTCCTGGTTCGTACAGATAATAAAAATTTTACTTATTTCCTCCGAACTAAGATTGCAGGAGATAACAAATTAGGCCGGCTAATACGTTGGCAAGAGTGGTTTTCACGATATACTTTCACTGTTGAACATCTCGCAGGAAACAAAAACGTACTGGCAGACTGCCTCACCCGTGACTTCAGGTATACCTTACATCATCCATGATCTCACTCGCTCCTCTCGAGCCCTATAAAAGGATATGATCCTCATGACATATTTCCTCACAAAAACTTCACCTACAAAAAAGAGAGGGGGAGATTAGAGAAAAAAGTAAACAAAATTTGAGTTTACAAAAATGGAAGACCTCAACACTTTGAGGATGAAGAAAC